>NW_013666067.1:134423-138954 GCF_000517525.1 Limulus polyphemus | reverse complement strand
TAACAAGCTCCAGGTAACTTAATATATCTTATTCTTGAATCAAACTTTCAGCTTAGATAATCATATGTGAGGTTAAATGTCTTTGGTAATGACCTTCGCTGAAACAGCCCCCCAGTGGCACAGCGGTATGTCTGCGGACTTACAACGCTAGAATCCGGGTTTCGATACCCGTGGTGGGCAGAGTGCAGATAGTCTATTGTGTAGCTTTGTGCTTAATTTCAAATAAACAATTAAATAAACAAAGCAAAGGAATATATACATAAAGTTACATATAAGTTTTTTGTATTAATTAACTTGTCCCCCGGAACGTCAAAATCAAAGTTAGTAAGCTTAGGGACTTACAATTCTAAAATCCGAGGTTCGATTTCTCACGGTTGACAGAGCGCAGATAGCCTGTTCTTTAGCTTTGCATCAAAACAAACAAAACAGAAGCATAATTATTTTTCTTATATAAGTGATTATATATGTATGTAGATAAATATCTTTACAAATGAACTAATTTTAACTGTTCAAACAAAATTAATTATGATGAAAATAATGGAGATACATAATATAAGACAATGAAAATTTAGAGCTAACGTTTATACATTTATTTCCTTAAATTTCTATACAATCAGTTTTTTACTGAGGGGGTTTGTTTGTTTGTTTGTTTGGAATTAAGCAAAAAGCTACACAATGGGTTATCTGTGCTCTGCCCATCACGGGTATCGAAATCCGGATTCTAGAGTTGTAAGTCCACAGACATACCGCTGCGCCACTGGGGGGGGGGGGCTACTGAAGGGGAAGATTTGGTTTAGTTGTTTAACTGCTAAGGGCATCTGCCACCATCTCTCTTTTGAGCTGCCGGCCTCAGAAAAGGTAAACAAATAGTGGAATTGAGCGTTACATTAAAACGCCCCAGGGCTGAAAGGTCGAGTATGTTCGGTGCCAGATTTCGATCCTGTGGCCTACAAGTTGCGAGTCGAGCGCCCTAATTACCAGGCGTAGAGAGAAAAAGAAACTAGCTTACACTATGATTAATATTTAATCATATAGAAATGCGCGTTCCTGTTAAGTCGTTACTGTATATTAAAGTGCAGAATCTGTCTAAAAGCATACATTTTAGTTATTGTATATTGTCTGACAGTGAAAAGCAGGCATTAAATATAAAGTGTGTAATTTATTCAATTTTAACTTCGGTGTCCAAGCAATTCTTATCCAAATTCTTTCACTTTAGCTTCATCAGATATACTTAGACAATCTTCATACCATGTTTCCATAATTAGTACAATAACAGCTAATTAATACTATAAATTTATTGTTACTACAGAGGTAAATCACTTATTAAAACTTTCGTGACAGAGAATGCTTTTGGATCAAATATATATTTCTGATAATTACTTGTAGTGTTTAGTTCTTAAGTTGTCTTATATAACTCAAAGTAATAACAGACCATTTCATTAGACCAACACGTAATATCATGTTCGATTAATGTTTAGTGTGTTAATAGCTAGGAGTCGCTCTAGCACTTCACAAGATGTCAAAAGATGTATTGCTTGGTTTTAGCCAGTTGTCAAAAATATATGGTCTGTACTTGATTCATAGATTAGAGTAGAAACTAATAGTTGTGAATGTAACGTTCAAATTCATCTCATCGATACTCCAATACATTAAGAGTTCTTGAGTCTGCTGGCCAGGAAGATTTCTGAGGTTACTCTCGTGCTCTGTAATGCGATTGCAGTGGATTATTACATTAGTTTGGGAAGACATTTTGCAAATTACGGAAGAAATATTGACAACAATTCAGATAGTCTATTATACAAATGTCAAAGAGCTCAACGTCCTCTACAGGAACGTTCATAACACTAATACGCAATCTCCCGAAGCTTGTACTGTTAGAATTGGACAAGTGAGGTGAAGTCATTTTGCCTGATGTAGGTTTCATATAACACTTATTTTACTGTCAGCATATAAGTATGAAGACGAAGTTTTATACCTCAGGCCAAATCTCTTTGTATTCTGTCGCCGAGTGCGACCTCTTAGCATCAGTGAAATCGTGGTTTCAATTAGAATGTGAAATATACAATTTTTAAATTGGTCGTCAACTTCCATGTGAGAGGGAGATCGTAATGTCTTTCACATGCTGCAGTTGGAGTTTAGTCGACTCCTGTTGAAGGAATGGATCAATTAGAGCATAGTCTCATGCTTGCTACAGTTTACAAGTCTGTCCTGTCGTATTTTACCTCGTTCAATCACGAGCAGTTGAGAGCCACGTTTTCCTATACAGAGGCTTATCTACAGTTGATAGGCGAGCAGTCAACTTACACATCACATGATCAATCTGTTTACATAATCAAATACATGCAGTGTTATATAAGTGTGTGTATGAAGATGGTATCCAGATAAAGTAGTCATCTTGTGTACGATTAAGAAATAATATACATATCATTGTTCTGAATCTCAGAAAATGAAAATAATACTTTGAATAGCTCTTTACCTTAATAATTTTAAGATGCGTAAATAATAGATTTTGGTACGAAAAGTAATTTTAAAAGATGATATTAACTATTGTGATTCCCATTGAGCACAACTAAGTTATTGTCATTGAGAATAAATTTAAAATATGTCTTAATATCTTAAATTATCTTAACTCACCTCAAAGTAATTCTGTAAAACGAAAAAACAACTGTTTTCCCTGTTACTGCTCCAGTAAAAAAATACTTTGACATATGTTTGAGCATTATAGTATTAAGTAGAATTTCTAATTTAACTAAATTATTTGTGGAAGTTTAAAGATATTCTAACCGATGAGTAAAATAATCACCACATTTATGACGTTTATTTTTCGCATTCAGCTAAAGTGGTTTCCAACAAAACAGTTCAGATGTAATTTAAGTTTGTAAAATAATCACATATTCTCTTGCTATTTTACTAAATTTTGACTGAAATCAACACAGATATTGACTGTCTATCTCTGTATTACAATGTTTGTCGCACGTTCAATCCACCAGCAACTATTTTAAATATTTTTTCCTCCTTTACTTCAGATTAGTCTAATATTGAGGCTGGTGAAAACTCCAGCCGTTATTATAAACTTATCACATTTAATTTAATTTTTGAACTTCAGATGGTTCTAAGGTGTTAGATAAGCTACAAAACTTACAACGTAAAATTCGGGGTTTGAGCTCTATGGTAGGCACAGCGCGGATAGCTGATTGTGAGACTTTACCATAAAAATATAAAGCTTTGGGACGGGAAATGAATTGTTGGATTCATGGTTCGCAACCCATTGCCGTAAAATGTGCTCCGCAATTCTTTTCTATAGGTAAATTACACGAATGACTGTGAAATCACACTATTCGTTCAGTCAACAGTAGCCTAATAGTGGGTAATATTGAGCCTATCACCTCAAAATTAGAAATGGCTATACCCAGTTAACCATTTTTATAGAGTTGAACACAACTTTTGAAACGAATAAGCAAACAAACTTTGAGTGGTTATTTGGATAACTTATATATCTAATTCCTAGGAAGTTAAATAATTATTCATTTGGAAAGTGCATATTTTCCTTCACATCTGAATATTTCTCATAGACCATCTGTCTGCCTAACCTGTGCTTGTAGAAAGACTATATATTATACTCTAAATAGGAAAATAGTTAATTTTCGGTTACCTTACTTTACACATTCTGGAAAAAAAAACACACACACACACAAGAAAGCATTTGCTGCTTAATTTACCAGACTGTTAGTCTTGAACTTCACTTTTTCGCATCATTGCCACATTTATACGCTTGGCTAATCTCCAAACTGGTTAATAAAAGGTATCCTTTCCCTAAAGACAATAATATTATTGGAGTTTTGAGACGCACAGACATGTCAAGAAAAAAGAACATCATTGGGTTGTCATATTCTCTTTATTTTTAAAGGATATGACGTTAGTGCAAAATGACTGTCAGAAAGATGAAAAATACGATCGACTAAATAAACATCAACACATTACCTTGAACTAACTGAGCAGAACATGACAACAGTCTTAATCGTATTTATTGGTAAAATTATGATGAAAATGAAGATATTTTACTGAATTTATTTGTTGAAAAAACAACATTTCTCACTGAGTAAGGTACTATATTATCGTAATAATAACGGGACTTCTATTGATTCACAATGATTAAGAAATAATTGCGACAGAGAAAAACTCAACATTTTTAAAGCAAAGAAAATAAGCTCAAGTTTCTAGTTTTTCTGAAAAAGAACATTTGAAATTAAATCTAAAGAATGAGCATATTTATTATGACAAAGGAAGGTAAACAGGAATAATTCTGTATTTACGAGGTCGAGCAATTCTTAATTAAAATATTCACGATGTTATAAAAACACGTAGATTCAAGAAGTCTTGATAGAAATAAATAAAAACTCTATAACCCGAGTGTTTTCGAAAGGTGGACCTTTCTTCTCCCCATTACACCAAACATGCTCGCACTTTCAGCCGTGGGGGCGTTATAATGTTACGGTCAACCCGACTATTCGTTGGTAAAAGAGTAGCCCAA
>NW_013666067.1:130912-133505 GCF_000517525.1 Limulus polyphemus | reverse complement strand
ATGCGATATTAATTTCTTGACGACGTAATATAATGTTAAAATATTTAATAATCTCACAAATTTAAAGATATCTAACAATATTAAGAAAGGCACTTTATTGACGTATAAAGTAAACCTTCTTAAAAGATAAACTTTTCTTTAATTGCTATAGTAATTTTGAACTTAATAAAGTCTTTAGATTATTTTATAATAATCTTATAACTGATTAGAAAGTAAATCGTTTACCAATTTTAAATTCAATTATCTTTGACTAAAAAATATTTTTTTAGAGGACCTAGTATATAATATCTTAGTATAAAAACTAGCAGTATTTGAAATAAAGCTTTCAGTATATCTTAGTCGGAAAGGCTTATTTCGGCC
The DNA here is from genome assembly GCF_000517525.1 of Limulus polyphemus. NCBI lineage: Eukaryota > Metazoa > Arthropoda > Merostomata > Xiphosura > Limulidae > Limulus > Limulus polyphemus. Next base: position 133,145 of record NW_013666067.1, on the reverse strand, counting down.
AACTGGGCCTGGTTCAGTTTACCTAGGTATATTTTTTTCAACAAAGAGTTGAGATAATAATGTAATTAATTTAATTTACCAGTCTACCTAGTAGCGTGCTATGTCTAACACATTTTTATTTATTTTTCTAGAACGCATTATTTCATCAGCTGAAACCTAGCTCATATTCATATTTTTTCATTAATCCCTTTAATTAATATCACACAAGTTTCGCCAACTTAGGAGATTAAGGTTACTCCTAAATTCATAAGATAAGCTAATAGTGCAAAAGAATCATCATAATGACAATAGATGAACAATATATAATATATATATATATATATAAAGCATTTTACCAATACTGCTAATGAAACCAGCCAACATTACAGAGTGAATGGAATATAACCTGTTAACTTGTCAATATATATTTGTACATTTTAAATAAGTAATTATGCTGTTATCTAGCATACAATCAAAGTATTTGTTTGTATGTTTATACTGAAACTAAAACTAATTGGTTTTATCTAAGATTGTTAATGCTTTAAACCGTTAGCTTATTTTACTCTCTGACTCATTGTCATCTTAACTTTTATTGGGCTGAGGTTTGTGTTTAGCCACGAAATAAGTTTCTAGGAAATAAACAAATATCATATAAAACTTGGTTTTCTGCTGTATAGTTATATTTATATATATGTGTTTGTGTGTGCTAAGAATGACATAATAGTTATGTATACACTAACTAGAAAGCATAACTCAACCAACATATCCTTAACTTGAATATTTTCTAAGGATTCTAATTAATTAGGCAAAAATCATCGCAAATAGAAAACAGACAAATACATCTATATTAAAACTTAACCTGGTAATGGTAACTTTAACTGTAGTAGAAGTATGTGTAGAAGTAGGACTTACATAGCTGTGAGTATCCACTGTCTATCATATTTAACCTCTATACGCAAACTTCACATATGAAATTACAATTAAAAATAGAAAGCTATTTTATGCTATTTTTAGGTGTTTATGCCTACAAAGTTTCATAGACTATTATTTATATGCATCTTGTTGCTCGTATTGAAACAGAAATTCAAGGGAAGATATTAAAAAAATTATAATAACCGTTACAGCAAACGGTCCATTTTGTACGATATATATATATTATTTTATTTTTTGAAATTAGCAACAGTAGTCCCAAACTAAGAACGTTTATTTTTTCCTTTTTCTAACTAATTTTAATGATAATATATATATATATAAAGGGAGAGAGACAATAGCGTTTAATTTCAATAGAATACCCCATTGCTTCTGTAGTTTTGATTCGTTGTGCGTATGAAATATAACCATTGTAGTTTATAATGTCGGAAATATCAAAAAAGGCAAATTATTGAGTTTTATCACATTATCCATGAACAAACAAAAGTATCCGTCTCCATTAATGGAAAAGTTTAATTTAATCTACCAAAAGTATCCGTCTCCATTAATGGGAAAGTTTAATTTAATCTAGCAAAAGTACCTGTCTCCAGTGAAGGGAAAAGTTTAATTTAATCTATCAATTTAAATTAATTTATGGACTTTAAAAAGGTTAATTGTGTTGCACTCTTTGTATCAGTCAGAGTTACTTATACTGCTAACCGCGAAAAGTAATTGTTGATCATTTCAGTCATGCTAAGAGCCGCTCAACAATAACATGCGGTATATCTACATTTTTATTATTTATGTTATAATTCCTAACAAATAAGTGTAGAATAGCCTGCTTACAAAATAGAATTTGGCATCAACATTATTCAGGCCAGTTCTTTCGTCATTTCAAAAGTGAATGTTGTGCCTTGCCTTCGTGCACAGCTTTTCAAACGAGAGACAGACGAACACTCGGACAGGCACCACGGTTCGCAATATATATAAGCTTTAATATGCTACACATTTAATTAACTTAAAATCTTATTAGAAAGACAACAGGTAACCACAAATGATTATGAGTAATGCATATTTATCTAATTTAAATACAAACATTGAACAGTGATGCATCTGATTACCAATCATCACATTCTCAGTTTTTGCCAAATCTCTGTAATTACGTTAGTCTGAGCCAAAGTAAAGATTTTTTTTATTTAAAAAAATCAGATTTTGTAGGTTTGACTTTTTTTCAATACTTTTGTAGCAATAAACTTTCTATATTACTATAGCTAACTAGGTTACGTATACATCGATGTCTACTTGTCTTTATTAAATTTAAAAGTCTATATTATAATTGTTTGCT
>NW_013666067.1:123206-129951 GCF_000517525.1 Limulus polyphemus | reverse complement strand
TAAAGATTTTTTTAAATAACTTAAATATAGATAATGTGAAGAGTTTATCATGTGATTGTTACTTAAATTCCTTGGCAGACTATTTTCATAAACATGTTATTACTGGTAACATGGATATACGATATTGTAACTCATTACGAAAAATCTTGCGAAAAGGTGGCAAATATAGAATAGTAGAAAAATAGATATATTAAATTTTATAAAGAAAAACATGCATGATTATATTCTTAAACTTAATTATTCTACAGATTATTTTCCAAGTTGGTTTTTAGAATGGAGATATTATGTGATTAATAGAATTAATTGTAAATTGGCTTTTATTAATTAAAAAAAATATCCAATAGACGTAACATATTTTTCAGTTTAAAATTAAAATATAAAGCCAACTGCAAATTCTGGATTTATCTGTAAGCGTTTTTATGTACAACTTGTAACTAATGAAATAAGTACTACACGAATATTTCAATTACAAAATAAGTTTAAAGATGCTATTATTAAGAATTTATCGAAAGCTATATACAATTTCATGTTAAAGTAAACCCATATTCAGAATTACCGTATCTATATGCCGTTCCTAAACTACATAAAACTACATTAAATTTCGTTTTATTTTTATTTTAGTAAAAACTATACTAAAACAACTTGCAGTTTTATTCAAAAAATGACTGACTCAGTTATTTCTTAAATTACAAAATCCAAGCTGTTAACATGATTTCTAGATAATTAAAAGTAATGAACCTATCTTAAAAACATTAGAAAATTTAAGTAAAAAACAATCATCAGATACAATACAAACTTATGATTTTACTACTTTATTTACAACTATACCACTTAATGATTTGGTAATGGGAATAAATTTATTAATGAACCAATTTATAGATGTACCTATAAAGATAGATAAACATAACATTTACTGCAAACAATTTCAATAATATGTTCAGTTTTTGCGAAAATAATAACTATATTCGTTTTGATAAACATGTCTAGAAACAAATAACGGGTGCTAATTATTCAAACAGTGTTGCTAATATATATATTTATTATTATGACAATAAATTTATATTTCCAACGCAATTAGAGTCTTACTTCCGACAGTACCCCAAAAACCAGGACACATTGCATAACTACCCACCTTATGGTGTGAACCCAGTAAGTAGTACATGTCTGTTTTGTAGCTGTGTTGTTTCTATTTTCTTTTTTCCTTTCATTTCCTATGTAATATTACAATTAATTTTTTTTTCAAAGGTTTGGATAAGTTGTTTAAATTCACGCTATTTTTCCTTATGATGTAATATTTTTTCTTTTTTTTTAGTTATATAATTATATGTATATCTTTAATTATTTATTATTTCGCTTAGACAATACCGAAACAAAGTATCTTTCGGACTTGGATGGAATTGGTCAACTTATACAGAGGATGTAAAAACGTATTACTATCTTACAAATTTATTCTTATTTTTGAATATATGTGTGTGTGTGTATATTAAACTGCTTAACCTGTTTACTCTTCGACCTCTGTCTCTATTTGCGTTGATTTAATTGTCTCTTAAACTACTCGCGGGTTTGAATCCCCGTCCCACCAAACATGCTCGCCTTTCCAGTCGTGGGGGCGTTATAACGTTACGGTCAATCCCACTATTCGTTGGTAAAAGAGTAGCCCAATAGTTGGCGGTGGGTGGTGATGACTAGCTGCCTTCCCTCTAGCCTTACACTGCTAAATTAGGAACGGCTAGCGCAGATAGCCCTCATGTAGCTTTGCGCGAAATTCAAAAACAAACAAACAATAGACTACCCTCGTGCTTCGTTAAAATTGGTGTTATTTTGTTAGAAGATGGCATGTTTAGGGTTTAGTTATTTTTTATTCTATTTTGGTTTAAGCTGAAGAAAAACACCTCTCCCCGAAATATTGTTAAAAATTAAAAAAGAAAACGTACAATATCAGTTAAAGTTTGTGGCGTTAGTTTTGCTCCTATTTTCTTATCTTGTTCTGTTTGTTTTTTTTGTTGAATTTCGTGCAAAGGCGGTAATTCTACACCACCAAGTCATAGACTACTCGTTGCCAACGAATAGTGGGACTGAACGTCACATTATAATGCCCCTCCAGCTGAAAGGACGAGCATGTTAGATGTTAGGGTACGAATCCGCCACTCGCAGATTGGGAGTCGAGTGCCCTAACCAACAGGCCATGCCAGGCCTTCTTGCTCTATCTCGACATATAATAAAATATTAAACGATCTGTTGAGACCCATTCAATGAATTTTCCAGAAAGTAGGTAGTTGAAGAGGATAGATAAGTCATGTGCTTGTATTAAAAAAGTATTAGACAATTCCTAAGGGCAGGATTAGTAGAATTTGAGATTGACTTCAAGCTGTCTAGACTTACTTCTAGAACGTGTAAATAAGTACAATATTTTTTTCAACCTTAAAGTAATAAGCCCTTTTTGATGGAAACGTTGAGCAAGAGAAAATCCATCAGACCAATTTCTCATATGAACTTTGCTTGAGTTTAGAATTCGATCTCTTGCTTCGGAAAAGGCAATGAAACTTCCAAATATTGTTTTGTTTCTTTAAAATCTTCACCAAAGCAAAACTATGCTGCTCAGTACCATTTTATTCTAACTTTGATTCACACTGTAGAATTGTTTTTTATTATCTTCGAGACATCTAGGACACTGCGCACCTAGTAGAAACAACAATAAATGCTTTTCAACTATTTATTTTGGTTTTCATTGTTTGATGTCTGATCAGCTATACCATATCTTCCAATCACAGAACAATCTGAGACAATAAAATTGATTACACTCAGAAGATCAAATCATCTTACTGATAGTTTAATTTTTGTTTTACAATCTTTACTTCATTTGATCTGATTCCAACATATTTTGACGATATATCTTTTTGATCGCTTTAACTTTCACAGGAACCGAATCAAGACTGCATCCAAAACGTTTCGTGCAAACTTTACACATTCCAGCCTTGAACGTGCAACCGAGAGTAGAGCAAACTTGAGTTTCAGCCATTAACCAGTGTTTATTGACTACTTTAACACTAAAAACAGGTTTTCTATAGGAAGATTTCCTTGAAAATAGCAATAGACTTCAAAGTCTTGGCAGAAAAGATGGAAGAATTCGTTTTCAAATGAAGATATTTCTATAAGAGGTGAACCGATTTGCGCAAAATTTATATTGTACGAAAGCTCTAATACTGAGTTATTGGCAAAAGACAATTTTAGTGTTTTTTATAGTTTGTCGAATATTGTATGATCGACTCCTAATTTTAGTGTTAAATTCTATACATAAAGAAGTGTTCATATACTAAGTTATACAGAAGTTTAGTTTATGATATCCACATATCTTAACAATATAAATATCCTTAACTATATAGTTTATTTTTAGATTGTTAAACATTTCACCTATATCTGAACTTACCCTTGAAATACCCTGGTAACCACCACCCAAAAAAACACACACACACACGTGTATGGACTTTGATATATCTTATATAAACATAACATTGCATTTCAATAATTTTAATTATAGATAATGTTTTAATTTCTTATAAGAAAATTTTAATTTTACCAGCATTATTATTCCCCAAAATATATTTTGTAACAATGTTATATTCATTGTAACAACACCTCAAAATTATGCCACATATTGCTATTAAGTAATAATAAATGTATGTAAGTTAGACAAAGTATATAAGATAATTTAAAAAAGAGCCGTTCTTTAGTGGTTTATTTTTATGCTAACATGTAGTATTCTTATAGAGTATTGTTTTCAGCAAAATCTATGTATTATTCTGTTCTTGATTCAAACGTAATCTTGGTGTGCCATCTATCAATCTAGGATTTCTCATTAGTCTTTTGGGCTTTGATAGCCAGAAAATTGACCTTGTATGCTTGTTAATCTGAGGATCGTTGATAGCCAGAAAATTGACCTTGTATGTTTGTTAATATGAGGATCGTTGATAGCCAGAAAATTGACCTTGTATGCTTGTTAATCTGAGGATCGTTGATAGCCAGAAAATTGACCTTGTATGGTTGGAAATTTGAGGATCACGTATGATAGCTAGTATATGTGATATCGCCATTCAGATCAGTCAGAGATTTGACATCAGATGGATAATAAATCCTCAATATAGTAGTGACACAGACATCATTGACTTTCTTGAGATTAATGTATATTTTGTAATAATAATCATATATTTTGTTATTGTGTTATTTTTCTTTCATTAAATTTATTTTTATATTTTTTTTGTCATGTGTGAATAAAGATGTATACTTTCTTTTTGAATTTTTCATTTCTCCTCTTATTCACCCTATTTTAATAACGAACACATACACACATCCTTGACCATATCATTTCATCGGTTAGCATCTATTTCAAATATTTTCGAGGCAGCAGGCTACTACTTGATATTTTGAGGTAACATATTTATAGAAAGTGAACTGAGAAAAAATAAAATAAACATTATTTAATTAACACCAACACCACCATACGGTAGTGGCTTCTGAAAAATTGTCGAGTATAATCGCAGAAGTCAAAAGTGGAACCAACAATAATTTAATACTGATTGATGCATCGAGTTATTTGATGAAAATTATTTGTATTGTTGTATTTTTTCTTCATATAAATTAATTATTACGGTAATAAACATTATGCTTAAACTGTTACGAACTTTTTAATTAACTCAATACAATACATTTTTTTTTACATTAGTTAGTGGTATTAATAATTCAGTTTAAGCTAAATAACTTCGATCTAGTTTTGTTACTAAAAGGACTTTAAATGGATAGTCATGGGTGTCTAAAAATGCTTATAAGTAAGTGACATTAGAATACAAGTATTAATGCGTCCGTAGAAGCTTACCTATCTATTTAAATAAATCAACTAAAACTACATCAGAGTTATAAACTTTGTTTTGAAATTGGTAATTTTCTTTATTCCTTACGTAAGAGACTAAGCCTATTTTCATATGTTTGCAAATTTTCAAAGCGTTTTCTGTATCCAAAAACCACACATTTTATCAGGAACACTTCGGCCTTATCTCTACATAATGCAGCTATGAATCGTGTACTGTTAAAGGAAAAAAAATCAATATTGAGGCATAATTAGAATGATACAACAAAACATTAGAGTACTGAAGATATATTTCTGTAAAACAGAAGCCAGTAAATATAAAGACTTTTTGGCTAAGTTGGAAAGGTAGTTGTAACAAAACCTACATTATATATGTACCGTTAAAACATTATAGAAATAATTTAATACAACTACATACACGAATAATAAAATTAAAACTATTATATCGTATTTCTAGGTTGTGTTATTGGTCTTTTGAGCTTTGGTAACCAATAAATTGAACTTGTATTGTTGTTGACCTGACGGGCTAAGTGGGCCTATTTTTATATACCTATTTATTTGCAAAATTTCATCTTTTCTGTAGCAACAAAATACACTTTATTACTTTACTTTTATAATTTTGCGTCTAATTTGTAAATAAAGATTTGTTTTGAAAAAAATTTGTGTTTTACTCTTTTTCGCCCTATTCTAATAATAATTATTTCCCTATGACCATATCTTCAAACCTCTCATTATTATGGATTATAATAATTATACTAGAGTTATATACTTTTTATCAAATTATTTATTTTCTTTATTATTTATGTATATGTTGGACCTGAGTTTAGTATATTTATTTATTCATTTGCGAAATAAAAAATTAAATCGATAACGAGGCATGATGAGAATTATACGACAAAATGCTTTGGGATATTCCTTCAAAACGCACAACAGTTATCTGTGCTAGCCGTCTCTATTTTCAGCTGATAGGCTAGAGGAAAGGTACCTAGGTAAGAACACCCACTGACAACTTTGGGGCTACTCTTTCTTGACTGTATATTGGTACTTGACTGACTGTCAAAAGTATAACTCATCCACGACCCCAAAGTATGGTGCATAAATTTGCAGTAACAGAATGTCACGATAGAAAAGACTGTTTAGTTTAGATATTATTGATTAATTTATTTTGTGAGTGAATATTTTATTATTGTTTAGTTTTTTGTTATAATAAGAGTTAAAAGCAGACTATTGTAGGTAGTAGTTATGTTTATAATTCATTGATGTTAAGACTATCGAACGTCGCGTGCAATACGTTGACGTCGAGAACATGGAGATTTCTAGAAGGCCAGACGATTAAGTGATAAAGATATAAATAGTGTGAGACCAGCGGAAACAGCAGACAGACAATAGCAGAAGCGAGTAAAGTTACGGGCAAGGAAAAGTTCGGTGTGAAGTTAACTACCGTAGAAGTGATAGGTCTAACGTTTAATATGTTAGAGTAAGACTAACAGAAGAAAAAGAGATAAGAATAATAATTTATTCCGTCAAAGTGTGGTTCTAAAGTAATTGAATCAGCCTGAATGCACTTTGACAAAAATAACACAGGATATTTAGAAGAAAGAAGACCAAACGACTATCGGTAACTCGTGCCACAATAATAAGTGTATCACACACAGGATACTAGTGCGATAGTAATAGAAAAGATAGTTCGGCTTGTCAACTGAAATTCTAATATACTTGAATAGGCATAAGTGATTTTTGACAAGAATAAGAGAACTATATATATATATATATATATATATATATAGTTAGTTAGTAGTATATCGTCTCGTTATTCTACTAGTAGTAGTAGTAACTTGTTTTATTTAACGTTAACGTTTAATATATATATATATATATTATTAG
>NW_013666067.1:83775-123191 GCF_000517525.1 Limulus polyphemus | reverse complement strand
TAATATATATATATATATATTATTTTGAGAACAAGTAATGTGCGTGCTGTTCATTTGTCGTTGAATTTATCGCTAACAAGTCACAGAAACCTTCTGTAGAAGAATCCTAAGCCCAACAAAAACACAGTATATATATTTTTACTATTAAGAAGTATAAGTAAAAGCCTTTCAATTGACAATTGGCCGAAAAGTATATTTTTAAATTTTGACACAGTGCGTGAACCATGCATCCTCGGAGTCACAAACCTCCAAGCCAATCACAGAGCAACTCCCGATTACCGTTATAAAGATAACGAAATATGTCATGTAAGACTGATTTTGTGGACTAATCAGTCAAACTGAATCTGTACATTAAAAAATACAATCGCAGATCAGTAAAAAATTTTACAAGGGCTAATTATAGTATTACAAGTTTGTCAGTTGATTACATCATATCTAAGCTTCTTAACTGGAGTAGAGTCGGTTACCTGCACATAAGCCTGATTGAAACTCACATCACATCTGAAATGGACAGATACGTGTTTTGCATATTGAGAAAACTTTCTATGGAAAAGCTGTGAAGTTCATTTCTCAAAATCAGTTACAAATTATATATTGGTTTTAATGCTTCTTCATTACGAAAACTCAATAGAAAAAGAGGTCTCGAACATTCATGCAAATATCATCAAAATTTATTTTTCGAAATTAATATTGTAGATTAAAACAATTCTATCATAGTGGTAACATCGTCAACGATATTCACTCCCCTGGTATGTTCATTAGTATGTCTCACACCAGAACAGGATTGTAAAAGTTAAATGTCTCACATAATACCATTTACGGTGCTCCAAGGCGATACTATTTCAAATGTGTTTTGCAATCCAAGGTAGTTGTTTTTTATTTATCCTAGTGTCACTATTCTAGAGCCTTGAAACTTGTCCTGCAATATGTTACTGATATTTCCAATATAAAAGGAAGTTTCTGAAATCGCATGTTCAAAACTGGGTTACATAATCTCAAAATTAAACAAAAATATGTTGTAGAAGAAAAAAATGTTAGCCACATACATAATGTTTTTTCTGAAAAAAAAACAACTTAATATTTCAAATATGTATTTCTGAATGTTTTTTATATCTTTTTAGACATTCAAAATTACAGTTTATCGTGTTCCACCTTAATTTCACCCGCGAATTCGCAAAATAAGTAGAATAGAAAAGATATATAATAGTTTACTGCACAATACATACTTTAAAGAAAAGTAAATTTAATCAGCCGACTTATTCTTGTTCTTCTTTTTTTATAATGGTTTTAAATATTTAGAAAAGAATAATACTTTAAGAACTTACCTGGTTCAAATATAAAAATATAATATTATCATGCTTAAAAGTGAATAATGTAATTAATAAATTTTCAGAATAGCCTTAAGGGTCTTCTTTTGTATATTAAACCTTGCGATGAAGTGGCTAGAAAATAGACAAAAATATAATATGAGTTATTGTAATCAAAATTGTAATGTTTGGACTAAGTCTATTCTGTAAAGGCATGCAGTGAACATGCAAGGCGTGCAACATTTACCACAAGAGGTCACTTCCAAAAAGATTGGTGTGTTAAGTCTAGGATTTCCAAGAGCATGAATTAGGCACAAAAGTCAACCGCATCAGAAGACATAATAGATATGTAGTCCAATAAGACTGCTATGATTCCAGTGTGACTAGAAGCATGTGAGTGTTGGATATACAAGACTGTCCAGTTTAAGAGTTATTATTTAGTGATTTAATATTTAATGATTATTTAGTTTTCATAATAATAATGTAAAAAGTTAATTGCAGATATGTAAGCAAATTAGTGATAATGAAAGTAAAATTGAAGTCAGACTGTGTGTAAATTAGCCGTAATGGGCGATTTCTAAAGTGAGTTTCACAGCTTGTATTATAATAACAGAGATAGAGAAGAACAATTCGTCTTACCAATTGGGTTCTAAAGTAATTGAACCAGCCTGTGTGGACTTTTAAAGTAAAAGAGAGTTATTTAAAGTGCTGGATACAACTATGGTAACTGACGGACTAACGTAAGTGAAAGTATCACAGCTAGTATTGTAACAACAGAGATAGAGGGGAATAATTTGTCCTGTCAAAGGGTATTTTAAAGTAACTGAACCCACCAGTGTGGACTTTGACGAAAAGGAAGCAATTATTTATAGCTCTGGATACAATTGTGATAACCTATAATGTAAAGAATTGTTTGTACATACGTTTGACTTGTTTTGAATATGTTATTTTAAAACAGGTGGATTGCGAGCTGTCCATTTAAAGAATCCAGCCCCCATATAAAACTGACAATGAGCTTTGTCTTGTGGGCGTCTGTCAACTTCACATATTTGTTTATTGTTTTGAGTAAAGATATCAAAATATATGGTCAGCTTCATTACAATGATTTTTAAGTCGGTGGTTTATTTTTCATAACCATAGTTATTTTCTCTTGCGTTCGAGTGTGTTCTCGATTAGTAGTATCCATTGTTTTCATAACTGCTCTCCTGAACGTGTTTTCCCGCTTCCTATAAGAATATCTAAAACATCCTTTCTTCAAAATGTTCTGTTTTCTGGCCGAACATAGTTTAAAAATGTCGCTGTATGAATATTTCTCTGTGAAAAGGGCAGTGATATGTCTTTTCTAACGTGTGGTAGTGTTTGGTGGATATTTTTGCAAGCCCAGTCAACGTACTTTCATGAAAATATATGTATGCGTGGCTGGTTGTTGTACCACGTGTCCATAAAGATAGCTTATTGAACTGTAATTCCGTATTCTGTAAAATACACTTTATATTATATATGTATATATACACTAGTACGTTAGCTCTAAGCATCACTATTTATCGTTTAATCTTTTTAAAACTATTTAGATGTGTTGTATAGTTGGTTGATAGAATTAATCATCTGAAGAGTGCAGTAATTTATCTTGAGCTATGTACTTAGTGCAGTAACTTATCTTCAGCTATGTACTTAGTGCAGTAACTTATCTTCAGCTATGTACTTAGTAAGTAGAAAAGTAAAAGTGAAGTCATATTACCTTTTTTTGTAACTAACTTATGTTGGTTTGTTTGATTTGAAGTTAAGCACAAAGCTATACAATGGGCTATCTGTGCTCTGCCCACCACGGATATTGAAACCCGGTTTCTAGCGTTGTAAGTCCGCAGACACACCGCTGTGCTACTGGGGGGCAACTTATGTTGGATGAATAGATTAGAATTGTTTGTAATCGCATGCTTCAAAGACATAACATCAAATTGTTATCATTCTTTTTTATGGATATGACACTTATTAATGTCAACTTAAATGTTACGATTTTAATGCCGAAAACTGGCGAAAGGCTAGGAATTAATAGGCCTAAGATTTGTGATAACAATCTCGTAAACTACAGATACATTTTCCACACTTTTCTTAATTTGTCCATTTTGAATTCAAAATCAGGTCTATCTTTTGTCTTCTACATGTCACTTCCCACTGTAAATGCTGCCCCCCCCCCCCAGTGGCACAGCGGAATGTCTGCGGACTTACAACGCTAGAATACCGGTGGTGGGAAGAGCACAGGTAGCCCATTGTGTAGCTTTGTGCTTAGTTACAAACAAACAAACTGTAAATGTTACCTAAAGAATATTTAGTATACAATCAAAGACAAAATATAAGCAAGGAGTTATCTAACACTTACTGTAGACAGAGAGCACAATTATAAATTATTAAAAATATTCCTATTAATCCACACAATCCAAGAAGCATTGACAAAGATGGTTAATTTTCGCTTCTGCATGGAAACATTTATGTTTTTACGAGTTTAAAGCTAGATATTTACAAGTACGTCTTGACAGTATATTTGATGTGTTTTGAAAGGAGTAGAGACAAAGTCAGATCTTAATTAAGATGACACATGAAAGTTAACGTAATGAAAATAAAATAATTAAGAAATTATAACCCAAAATTAGAAATATATTCCTCCCTAATTGTGAACTGATAGACTAAAGGGAAGGCAGATGGTCAACAGCACCCACTGGTAAATCTTGATATATCCTTGTATGACAGGATTTTAATAACACCTTTATAGCGCACACATGGCCCCAAAATGAGAACACGTTTTCGCGACGATTGGATACAAACCACAAACCTTCGAATTCACAGTTATATCGCGCTAACCACTAGGCTACGTCTGGTCCACTCTAAAATAAGGAAAGAAAACCCCATAAAACTTAATGTAAAACATCTAACAATACTGTACTCATTAAACAAAAAAGAGCAACCCGTCAAGACTTACCAACAACAAACAAACAAAAAATATGAGCGTGAATATATTACAAAGTTCAGAAAAACAATAATTTCGAACATAACATTGAATTTTGATATACAAGACACGACAAAGAATACACTGTGTAAGAATTAAAAGAAACTAAACAAATGACAAATCTAATAACTTTTGGATTTTACCAATACCATGGTTTATCTCACTGCGCATGTTCTCTTGGTCCATATCCAGCCAAAACAGTCAATAATTTAGTTCCCATTAAGTCGAATGGATGTTGAATGAACGACTCAAACTGTTTTAGGATGCTACACTCGGGACAAATGAATGATATATCGACAAGTTTCTCATACATACATTGTATTCTATCCAGTTAGATATTTAACTTATGGATCCTAAATAAAGTTCTCTTTGTGTTTTGTAATTTACATTACGGTTGTTATTATTCAGGCCGAAAGCAGGGTCTTTCATACTTTCAAACTAACATCAGATATTGATTTTTTAATACTTGAAATAAGCATAGAAATATATATCGAGCGAGGATGCGATAAATATTATTACAATGTTTTCTTTGTGACGGATTAGGCCTTGTTCACGTTTCACAAGGTAGAAAATTTAACTTAATTAGAATTGTAAACAATTAATATTCAACAACGTTTCAGAATCTACATATTCCATTTTTAACGACCTGCAACAATAAACATCGGGAATAGTACTTAACGAGATGAATATTTGAAAAGATTCACAGAACAAAGAAAAGCTAGAATTAGTATGTGTATAAAAAGTTGTCTAGTTTTACAGTTTTTTTGTGTGTGTTTCATATGCTTCACATGTTATGAGAAACTGCACTTTAATTAGTATATATGTGCATATGTTCCTGTTTCTAATTTATACAAGCATCAGTAAAGAAATACAAAAAGAAATTCCAAAGTATGCAATCATTAGTATTACATTAGTTTGTTTGTTTTTATTCTGAAACATAGTATTGAAACGACTTGCTAGCAAGGGTATATGTGTATATATACGGTATATGTCTGTCGAAATATTGCCCACTTACAACACATGTATATCAATATTTTCAAGCATAACAATTGGCTGTTATAATACTCTAGTAGCATAAAATTCACTCGCTCAGATGCAAAGTTCAAAGGTCCTAACCTACCGATCAAGCTCCTCAATTATCCCCAATTACTTCTGTAGCTACGCCAAGGGGGGGGGGGGTCGGTATCCGAAAACAAAAGTCCGTTTAGATACTTGCCCGTGATACCTGAGCACATCTGATCTCGCTAGCTCGTGAATGGGGTTAAAACCACAGTTTTTAACATGATGCCTTCGGAGAGGAATACAAAATCCGAACCATATTCGAGTTCACCAACCCTAAAAACGTACTCCTAGACCCCATCCTGCTTCGGTGACTTTCCGGTAGAGTCTTAGCCTCTTTAATAATGAACAATGTAGTACCAAACCTGTGGAAGGAATTCGTGGACAAACAAACAAATTCACAAGCACACAAAGTGAATTGAAATAGGAATGAAGCTGTGAGTGTTTATGAATAGTTGTAGAATTCATTTTGGTTTGCATCTACTGAACGTACAGAGATGAAAATGAAGTACTTTAAAAATCTAAACCCTGAAGTTTAAAGTGATAGTTTTTCTTTATGGAAACAATGAGTCACTAATACAAGTAGGTCGATAAATCTGCAATGATATTTAAAGCTACTTGTATTATCATTATCTTCTTGTAACTATCAAAATCAAATAAAATCAAAGTTGTTTACTAGTAAACACTTAAAAGCACAAATATAAAAATATTGGTTTCGTCTTATAAGTTCAACGTCCTACTATTTGTTCAAAGTAAAATTTATTATACTACTTAAAAATAGTTTGTTTCTCGATTACAGTCTGTGAAACATTGTTTTGTAATAATTGTATTGGAGACGTTTTCGTCATTAACTTCTAGTAAGAGAAAAAGTAGAAATAATTAAACTAATGTTAATTTGTCTCACTCTTCTGCATTATGTTTCATTTGAGCAATTAATCTTAACTTTTGATCAAAGCAAGCTATATATCTAATTCGATCAAGAATAAAAATCAACCCGATAATGAATCTGTCTAATTAAACATACTCTTTTGACAACATTGCTTATAAAGATTAAAATACAGTGTTTAATCAGTTTGGTATCCTTGCTGTTAACAGTATTTTCGGCCGTAAACCCAATAATATCTCACGAGGTTCGGCCAGTTTAGGAGATTTAGGTTATTCCTAAAATCCATAGTTTAAGCTAACAATACAAAACAGTCTCTATAATATAAGTATAATAAGGAAATTAAAACAATGAAATTAGATATATTAAGTATTCTAACTAGTAATGTTAATCAAAGTACAGTTACAGAAAGAATAAAGTACACTTTTCTTACAGAACTCATAAACACTGTTTGTTAGCTTTTGAAGATGTGATGTTCATCGAATAACATAATATGAATATAATCTTGCATATGTTAAACGTTTTACAATATCCTCAAAAACGTCTTGTGCCAAATGAAAACCCATTCAACCACTCCGACAGCGTAACCTAAAAGATGCCTGACATCTAAGATAAATTGCTACGATAAATGTTACTCTTTAAGTGAAGAGTCGAGTAGCAGGAAGTACCGAAAGTGTAGCCAGCCCCCCAGTGGCACAGCGGTATGTCTGCGGACTTACAACACTAAACCGGGTTTCGATACCCGTGTTGGGCGGAGCACAGATAGCACATTGTGTAGCTTTGTGCTTAATTTCAAACAAACAAGTGCAGCCATAAACTAATGCTTAAGCAGTTACAAGACAATAAATGATAACAAGTAAGAAATTAAATTAATTTCTTAATCGTACAATAAGTATTTAGAATACTATTCTGATTAAAATGTAATCAAGTGAAATGTAATAAGGGAAAACAATTTGTTAAACATACTAAAACGTTATTCTACCTAATCTCTGTCATATGACAAAACACGTGGAGCAGGTAACACGAAGTAACAAATAAAGGTAAATTTTCAGTAACAACTGTAAAGGAAATGTGATATGATCCGAACAAGTTAAACAATATAAATAAGAGTTAGAAAATAAGTCACAACAATGATGAATATTACTTTATGTTTCTCTGTATGAACTACTATAAGCTAGTATTAATTATAGATAGTAATAGCTTAAACTAACTGAAAGTAAAACTAATACAATAAAGCGGTTCAATATTACCTCAAACAATTTCTAGGAAATTAAAGCGTAATATGAAAGTCTTTAAAAAGGTGTGATATTCTGTAAAACTTTTAAATCCACAAGGGGTAACAAGAATATTGTTGAAAACCTTCCGAAAACTTCAATGAAACTGGTGTTCATATTGTAATAGAAGGCAGCCCGCTTGTGAAAATGCGGCTGAGTTGCTATGTATTGTAGGACCAATTATATTGCATCTAATAAGCTGTGAGAAATAAACATTGTAAAATCATTTATTGAGAATATTTTAAATTAAAAGTTGATCATTCAAAGTTTAAATGCGCATTTTGTTGAAAATTTTGAACTTGAATGCTAGTATTTAAATCCAGATAATGTCCTTTCGTTACAGTGGTAAAGGTTTTTTTTCCAGAGTAAAATCAAATGTGGTGGAATCAAAAATTCGGTTCTGTTAAGAAAACTTTAATAATTTGTTTGTCGAATTCCGCAAATATACTGTCAAATATATAAAAAACACACAACTTGTAAATAATCATTAAATGTGAAACAATGTTAATTTTTTAAATGCAGCGATATAGAAAGATTTGTGTTTATTAACGCAAAGCATTAACTTACCAGAATTATTAAAATATCTTGAAATTGTTGTTGAAATACTTTTAATTTTATCAGTAGGAAGAATAGTGTAAATATTAAGAAAATAAAAAGTTTCTATTGTTTTAGAGTCAAAGTCTTTAATTTTATCATTACATTCAATAAGATTACTGATAATAATGAACAAATTAATACTGGTTCTTTCTTCGATAATATTACAGTATTTGTTTACATTACCTTTAACTATTTCAGAGCATAATGAAAGCCTGGTTGATTTTTAGTTTCGCTCTAAGTACATAGATTACTTTGATCGGAAGTTATTATTATTATTACCTCCTATACTTGACAAATCCTGAGTCGTAACTGGTGTTAAACCTGTATGTGTACGGTATTTTGTGTAGTTTGGAAATCCAAAACAATTTAGGTATTAGACATAAGACTTAATGGAGTGTACTCCAACGTCTGATAAAATTGTAATGTGTTTCTATCCATAGGCGTACGGGGGATTTTTCAGATAGGGGTGAGCTGCACCATTTTTGTCCGAATGAGGTTATGTGTAAAAAACTTCTGTTACCACTTTTTCCCGAATGAAATTGTAATGTGTTTCTATCCATAGGCGTACGGGGGATTTTTCAGATAGGGGTGAGCTGCACCATTTTTGTCCGAATGAGGTTATGTGTAAAAAACTTCTGTTACCACTTTTTCCCGAATGGAGGTAAAGATTGCTCGAATAACCTCATTTTCTGCTTCTAATTTTACCGGAATGAAAACTGAGGCTGCCAGCCACCCTCCCCCACCTCGTACGCCTATGTTTCTATTTCGGTTTTAGCATGTTTATGCGTTTTGTTACCTGGAGGTTACGATAAGCTTATATGTATATATATATATATATATATATAATAAAACCCTAGTTATTTGGTTAAAGTTGTAACATATAATATATATATACTAGTGTAAAAGCCCGTCAAAAACGACAAGAAACCACTGGTAACTGGGTTAAATTTTAAGCCATCTTTTTTACTTCAGTTAAAGGAAACTTTATTTAGGAAAGTACCAATTACTTGTTTAGTATGTTTTCCAATTAATATTAGGACATTTCTAGTGCAATTTTTCATCACTTATGATGCCAAAGTTGCCGACGAAAGGGTAATGAGAGTATATAAAGCGTGCAAGTCCTCACTGGTTATGTTATCCAATACTTTATTATAATTAGAGATTATAATGCCAATTGTCCTTCTGTAAGAATAGCTAATTGTTGGGTATCTAATTTTGTAAGTAATAATTGTTGTTTAGAAGTGTCCCTGACGACAGATTCTGTTTTAATTAGTTCTATAATTTTGTCAATAAATGGGACTATAAGATCAACCTCATCATTTCGTCATATATTTATGTCGTATGGAAACAATATCAACACACTTTATTAATAAACGTTTGTTGAGTTGAAGAAAAGTACTTTGATCAAGCTCACTTCAAAGTAATTAGCGAAAGACAAGACAAAAGTATATTCAGATAAATCAATCATAGAACAAGAGCCTATGCCTTAGATACGATTGTACCAAGCTGAATTAAGTAAGACTTATGATGTGAACGCCTTTTCTAAGATGGCGAGTCGTGTTATAATTAATTATATTTGGCATAAGATATTAGTATTGCACTCATGAAGTTTTTAACACTATATTATTTATTCATTCTCTCGGAGTTAAAACGCTAAAAACAGTGGTTCTATTCTCCTCGGTGGACACAGCAGATAGCCCGATGTAGCTTTGATATATGAAAAACAAACAAACAAACTCTTGGAGTTTATCAAAAAGTACAAACACTTTCTGTATTTCAACCATATTATATCCGCCGTATCCATACTATACAGTTTGGCATAGTTATAATGATCTTTGTTTGTCAATACTGTAAAATATTTAAACGGAGAGGAAAAGAGTCACTTTTATGTTCCAAGCAATGATGAGCTTGAGCAATTCACTTTACTGACATTTGAGAGTCACACACTGCATAGTCACGAGTTACTGACTATCGATATCTAGTCTTAGAATACTCTAAACATTATTATTTAGTTAAGAGCAAAGTGGTGTGAAGTATAGTCACTATTACTTTCAGTTTTGTTCACATAATATATTATAAAGCACAGATCAGTTGCACATAATCAATTGAACTTAATCAATACTAATATGAATATATGCAACTTTGCTCTCTGAAGCTACACGAGGGCTATCTGCGCTAGCCGTCCCTAATTTAGCAGTGTAAGACTAGAGGGAAGACAACTAGTCATCACCACCCACGGCCAACTCTTGGGCTACTCTTTTACCAACGAATAATGGGATTGGCCGTCTCATTATAACGCCCCCACGGCTGAAAGGGCAAGTATGTTTGGTGGGACAGGGATCCAAACCAGTACAGCATGACTGCTATACTATGTGGCACACAAGGCCACAGAGAAATGAAACTTCTATTTCTGTAATGGATGACGTGTGAGTTATCAGTATTCTGCCGCAAGATACACTAAACATCATTAAAATCAACGATCAAGCCATTGGGGTGCTATTATGGTATTTTCCACGAATTACTTAAAACCCTAGTGAAATGACGTTCCATTTCTGTTAGGTATCACCTGCATAATATGCAAAGCATTAGCAAAATTAGTCTGTTGTTAAATCTGTAGAATCGTAAAATAAGAGGATAAACTCTGCCAACTCTTGGTATTGGAGAACAAGTATTATCTATTCTTGGAGTATGGGTGAATGTTCTCCATTTTGGAAATGGCTACGTTTGCAAGTATGCTTGAAATGACATTCAAAGTCTGAAACATTTTGAATCAAACTAACAAATTATGAAAGGTAACACTACAAAGAGGATGGTTTAGGTTTATTATCATGGTCACCTTCTCCAAACTTGCCAATTACTGCCAAAGTGGACTTACCATCAACTTAGTGGGAATGCTGCGTGTAGTCCTTGCTGCAAAACACATGCCAACCTGAAGCAATGAAATTTCCGTTCATGTGACGAGAAAATTGTGTAATATCAGAAACCAGCCGAGGAACAATAGTTATTGGTATGGTTGATTTATTATTAGTCAACATGAACCCTTATCTATTAGTCCCCCCCCCTTTGGGTCAGCGGTAAGTTTATAGACTTGCAACGCAAAAAATCTGGCGCTCAGTTCCCAGCAATGAACACAGCAAATAGAACAATTAGGCTTTGCTCTATAAACAAACACCTTTATTTATTAGTAGTAATAATTAAATTCAAAGTTAATGCTAAAATTTAATTAAATGAAAAAATCTTTCAGTTTAATTTGTATGTAAAATTGTACAGTTTTATTGAATTTAAAAAAGATAAATTTTGACATAGCGCACACTATTCAATTTAATGTTCAGAGTATACAATGTATAAGATTTTTTATAATAAAAAAATTTTAAGAGTTTAAATTTAAATTAAACGGTGACAAGATAGTGATTGTTAGTGAACTTTGACCTTAATGCCAAGAAAAACAAGTTTATTGAGACTTTTAGTTTAGAGAACTAAAATTTTACTATAATCATTATACTAAAATGATAACTCATAGTTTTACAAATTAAAGATAATGAAAATTTACAAGTTTTATTATCGCTTTGAGATTATTTAAGTTTTCATAAGTGTATTTCGTACTTTTTTCCTGTATATTGAATGCATTTATATTTTATAGGTGTTTGAATAATAGCATTTTCTAATACGGGTGTACTCTTGCATGCATGATATATGTCTTAAATAAATTTTGTATAGTTCGCTAAAGTATTACATTCTATGGTCAGACCATAACAACACCAAATGTTAGGCATGAGAATTCTCTAATAAAATACTTTATTTTCCCAATAACCAGGTTTGTTTAGATTAATTTTATATTAAGAAACATACATAGCTTATACTGTTAAATATGCATTGCGAAACACCCGCCTATTTTCCAACGTTGTAGAAGAGTGAGAATAAAACAATATATGTGGTACGTAAACACATACATTTGTATTGTTACGTAATCTGAATTTTCTAGAAAGCCTCCACATGCCTATAAATATACCAACGCGAAGCGCCAAAAATATTATCTATTATTAGTTTGCTATGAACTTCGGAAACTATAATTGTGATTGTTATAACGCTTATCAATCGGAAAACTTCAGATATTTGACCAGGAGCATTTACAAAGTTCGAACATTACAAATCACTTAACTTCTGTGGATTCTCATCAGACTTTAGTGTATTTACGAGAACATTATATATATATTCATCGTGGAAAACTCGGCATGAGTAGATGGCGAATAACGAAGGACAAAGCTAGCTAGCTCCCTGTGAAGTGAATTATACCTACGTGAAACTCGTAATTAACTCCCTCATCGTGGACCCTCGATAAGATATCGAAGAAGTTCCAAACTAGAAAGAAGACTTTATATTGCTTCTAAGTTTGTGAAACTTTTCTTCATAAATCATTCTTTGTAATAACTGTTATTGTAAATATATTTTTGTGTGTATATTAAAACGTATTTGTGTTAAACTGTGTGTATCAATCTTGTTGGCAAATATCATAAACTGACTATATATCGACTTTTACCTAACTGCTAAATCCAAAGTACAATTAAACTATCAAATTTAAAGTATCAGTTAAATCTGTTTCAGACCATTTGAAATTCTAATACGTAACACCACAAAGATCATAAACCCAAACTTCTTACAACACCAAATGTTAGGAATGATCATTCCCTAATAACATTCTTTGTTTTACTTATAACCACAAAGATCATAAACTTAATATACAAGCATATCAACAAATGTTTGAACTAATTGAATCTATTGATGTATATCTAGGTATATTTTGTTTGTTTGTTATTAAACACAAAGCTACAATATGGGCTATCTGAGCTTTGCTCACCACTGGTATCATATCCCGCTTTTTAACATTATAAGCCATCAGACTATCGGCTGAGCTATCGGTGGTATCTACATAATTATCAAGACGTCTTTCTTATTCTTGCAAATTTGGCTATTGTGAACATTTGCTATTTTTTCGTTCAAAATGAAGGTACTAAGAAACTTAATATATCATCTAAAACATTATGTTTTATTTTAATAAATGTTTTTAAAGTAGAATATATATATTTATAATTACAAACAATTATCGTATTTAACTAAACTATTGTCTACGTAAAGAAATTTGGGCTATAAAGAAAGGGTTAAAATTAAATGTGAGATGAGTTTACAAAACGTGTTAAACTTGGATAATCAGCATGTATTGTCAATTTGCAAGGCAAAATAATAAGGTTGAATGTACGTAGAACACATGTTAAAAGTACTATGTTTATGGATTTAGAAATTCAGATTTTAAGTTTATTTATAAACAAACTATATTTTGGTTAGAAGCATGAGAAATGAATTATTTGATGACAAACGATTTATCATTGAATAATATAATTATGAACAACGATGAAATATTGGATGATTCATCGTCAAAAATCGTAAGATTACAACAAGGACACTAAATCATTTATTACTGCCGATAACTTTAAATACGGTTAGGATAATTTACATTAAGCCTAATTTTCGTTCTCAAAATCACTTACGCTGCAGGTTTTTTTTCCATATTTCTCTCAATTAATTCATTATGGTTTGTTTCTGCCCATTTACGCTCTGCCCAGCGAGGGTATCGAAATCTGAGTTTTAGTGTTAGAGGCTGTTAGAAATACCATTGAGCCGCGGATAACAATTCGTTATAGATTTGAAATTAGAAGCATGTAAAAATAGCATCTTAAATCTATCTTCTGTTTGACAGAAGCCGGGGAGGGGGGAGCTCAAGATGTTTGAGTCCACACGAACCCCTCCTGTTAGCTTCAAATGTAAATTTGTTTTTGTTATTGATTTAAATCAGGATTTCCCAAAGTGGTCGATATCGACCCCCAGGGGTCGATGAGACTGTACAGGAGGTGAATAAAGACCTAGAGGTCAATAGGGGGTCGAAAGTAGCCCCTATTCATATGCTTGTTAATACGATTGTATTATGATAAATAAAAGTTGATTATATATATATATTAAAGTTTCTTGACTTTGAAGTTTCATTTATAATTTATATTCTAAGAATTTGAGCGTCGATGACAACCTTATAAGTTTTTCAAGGAGTCGACAACAACACAAAAAGGTTTGGGAAACCCTGATTTGAACCTAGACTTTTCAATGAGGAATCTAAAACAAATGTTCATTTAGTTGTATGGTACTCGAAAATTCAATATTTCACTCCATTATAAAATCACGGAACCCCCTTGACCTTCAAAATTAGATTTAGATGACGAAATTAAAGACTTCTGTGTAATCACGATTTTCATTAATTGCCTCCTCAGATGACACGCACGTATTGCACTTATTCATGAGTAAACAAAGAATGCAATAGCCATATTAAAACTAAATGAAATAAAACTCAAAACAAAACTGAACAAACAGTAAAGGACTTCAAGTGTTTGAAAATAGCATAATACCAAACTAAATATAACGTCAAAATCACCAGAGTTCGCAATACAGGTTGAACTTATATTCATGCAAAAAAAAAACAAAAAAAAACAGGACCTATAAAATACGAAGTTTGTTTGTTTGTAATTAAACACAAAGCTACAATGGGTTATCTATGCTCTGCCCAACACGTGTATCGAAACCTGGATTTTAGCGTTATAAGTCCGCAGACATACCACTGTGCCACTGCGGGGCTAAAATACGAAGTCAAACAAAATGTTGAATCCAACATTTAAGTCAATCTTAAAATAATATCATAGCTAATTCACAATTACACGGAATTGTAGATAATGGAAAGGAAACAGTAATGATACAAAACAAATTCAAGATAATCAGAACCAAATTCAAATACGGGTATAAATAACCTCAAAATATGCGAGTTCAGATATTTTTTCTTTTTTTATGCACAATAACTTTAATCGAATATTGCTGTTACATTATTACAAAATGCAGTCATTCTAGTTCTTGATTCTAGGTCTTACAATGGGCGGAGGGTCATGTCTCAGATCACTCTACTTTATTTTTTCCAGCTATAAGATTTAGGAAAAAAAATAGATGATCGCCACTCAGTTGTCCAGCATGCCACCATAACATTCATCCTAGTCAATTTGATCAGGGTTAAAAAAGCTGAAATGTGTCCACTTGACAGTTTGTATTGTTCGTTCAGCAAAGCACTCACGTTGAGAATGATGTAATAAAGTGCAAACAATGCAAACTATTGGCTATTGAAGTTAGCTCTTTGATACATTACTTTCTATTCTCCCAACATATCATCCATAGGCCGTGCTAATGTATAGATTAGTGGATAAGCGTCAGTCCATTTAGTGAATTAATGAATAACGAATAGCATATTCCAATGATCTATATTTTCAGGCAAATAAAACAACTATATCTAGAAATATTTTTTACAAAAAAAAAAAAGGAAAATCCTATAGCTCAATGTTTTTATGCACTTCTGGCCAGAAAAATAGAACTAAAACAAAAAAATCATAATGACAGCACAACACCTCATCTTGTACTCATAACTGATCATAAACATGCTAGATGTTATATACATTTCTATTCTATTCACTACTTTGTGAATATCTTGGTTTGCCTTGATAATAGTTTGTTTCCGCTACAGGTACTAAAGTTTTGAATGCTACACGTTGTCCAAGATACAGATATTTAATGAAGGTGCATGTTCTTAGTGTTGGTAACTAATATGTCAGCATTTCTCTGATTCTGGCCAAAATGGTTTTATACAATAGTTATATTATTGCAGAGTCGTTACCCAGCATACAATAATACACATATGAAGTTCATTGGCTATTGAGTTGACACATAGTCTGTTTCGTAGTGCATTTCTTACAATAAAAGTAGTGGTAATAATGTTTTTCCAATAGTACAACTGCAGGCAGGTCCTTCTTTTGTACATAATTTCGACATTCAGAAGCCGTTGATGTAGAAATTGTGAATGTGATGATATGCTCCATAACATAATGCATTTGTGATAATGCCACTCTACCTACATTATAAACAGAAAAAGTATCTAGGATGAATGAAAAATATTGATGAACGAAACTAGATAGAGGATCCCAAACCAATATTTTCCAACCGTACTCTTGAACTTACTGCAGCATATATCAGAATAACTTGCACACGAGTACACTCCCTTACTCATACAGTGACCTGATAAGCCACAGTTAAAGAAGATCTCTATCCGTCATACTTCAGACGTTACTCCAGAAAAATCTCCGATATGCTCGGTGTACCTAGGCCTGGAGAACCCTGCGTCTCATAGGTAAACATGTTGGCTGCATCAAACCACCATGCATAATTTACGGAAGAAAGCAGTAGTTCAACGTTTCTGTCGAGTCTTTGTGGTCGTTGCTAATATATGAGACTTTCTTCATTAAATGTAGCACCCAATTCAATGCAGCCACCTCAAACTGTGTCACCATAAAAACAGCCTCTGAAACTCATATAGGGCCTCATAGGTGTTCTCAGCAACACAGCCATGTATAATTCTTGTTAATGAAGACTCCCTAATAATTTATCAGTAAATTACAATGTGATTTAATAAATGTTTAAACAGTCGTATTGATCACGCTCTTAAGCCTGGAAATGGACTAACTATATTACTCACTCAGTTCAACATACGGTAAAGGTGGTGGTACAATTCAGCAGTCATCGAGTTGCTCCTTCACCACATGATCTAGAATGTCTAGCACTGAACAGCTAATCATTGTTAATCATATTGACTGCGAATCCAGCTAATGTAGCACACAACCTGCTTGTAAAATGTAAAAATCTCAGGACAAAATATACTGACCAGATGTCTTTAAAAGGATTAAATTTCTAGAGGTTCTATATAAAATTGAAATGCAACCAAAATATTCTACAGAAAATAATAAAATGTTTAAAACAGAGAATATGCGTTACTCAAACAGATAGCATTTTCAAATATATATTTTTCAAGTCATAAACTTATTTAATTTAGTGCTTGAAGAAGAATGAAAGAATACAGACTTTGCAATAGAATTTGATATCTAACACGAGGAAATGTATTGCAAAAGTTTATTTAACCTGTGTGACGGATTTACTATTATATATTTATTTTAATATCGATGTATGTTTAAGTTAAATTTATATTTAGAAATGTACATAACTTATACTGTTAAATATGTATTGCAAAACTCTCATCTATTCTCTAAAGTTGTAGAAGATTCTCGAGTGTAAGAATCAACACTATTTGTGTGTACGTAAACGCTAGTGTTAGCGTCACTATTCTTACGTAAGCTGATATTTCGAGAAACTCTCCACACGCCTATAAATATAACAAATGCGATGGTTTGCTACAGTTGGTGTGCTATAAACTTCGGAAGCTATAACAGTGATTTTTATAACGCGAATTGATCGGAAAACCTAAGATATTTGACAAGGAACATTTATAAATTTCGAACAATATAAAGCATTTAACTTCAGTGAATTCACATCGGACATTAGTACTTTTACGAAGACGTAATATAACTTCAGCGGTAAAATACTCAAGCTCGACCTGTAACCGGCGTGTGATCAGCGAGGCCCACAGAGGTAGCTAGCTCCTTATTAAGTGAATTGTACCCACGTCAACTCGAAATTAACTCGCTCATCGTGAACCTTTGATAAGATATCAAGGAAGTTCCATACTATAAAGAAGACTTTTGTACATAAATCATTGTTTGTAATACCCGTTTTTGTAAATTGTATTATTGGCTCATATTAAAGCATATTTGTATAAAAAAAGGAAACTGTGTGTATCAATCTTGTTGGTAAACATCATAAATTGGATATTTATCGACATTTATTTAACTACTAAGTCTAAATTACAATTTAACTCAGCTTTAGCCTATTTCAAATTGTAATACGTAAAACCTGTAATGTCAACTAATTCGTAATGAACCTCTTTATAACTTGTTGGAACAGTTGAGAGATTAACTGTTAAGTAAAGGCACTGACCTTTGTCTTATGCACTTATTTAACTTTGATTGTTTTGAACTTTAGATAAAGATTTATTTCCTATATATGTTTTACATTCTGTTAAGTTTTTCCTTTCTCAAACTCAAATTCAGAGAACTCAGAATTATTTCCTAACAAATATATCTTTTTATTCTGCAAACATAATGCATTCATTGCTCTCAGGCTAGTTAACTTGACCTGAATGTACCACAGAGTAGAGAGGAAGGAGAAAATGTTAGTGCCATGATCACAGGATACACTACTTTGATCCTACTTTTATGTTATCAAATTTAAAAACTTTCAGGCTTTGTGCATGATGAAATGACATTTTCCATGAGTTTAATGACTTACAGTCAAAAGGAACAGTGTTTCATAGGTTCATGACTTCTTTCTCATTACTGCTGCAGATTCAGGAAAAAGAACTAACAGAATCTGGCATACGCAGAATGACCGGTCTAGTTCTTCTTCTGAGGTTTTACCTCAATGAGAAGGAAGCAGGAATAATTGAAGGTTGTCGAGGTGGTGTGATGTCTGCCGATACTGATGCCAAATGAGGCTGTCTAGTTAGGACTCCTACGCTTATGCCAACAAGAGTAACCCAACTCCAGCTCTGATAAAAGCCACCCAAGACTAGCTGGGAGAGATTGGAGGTACCATTGGTGTAAGAAGTCCACCAACAGTTGATGTTTCACCTACAGGTGAGATGATGGGCACTAAAATATGAAGATGGCGAACCATATGTCAATCATGAGGCTCTTTGATCCAGGGAGTATCCTGCCAGGATGGCCATTGGTCACGATGTATAAGCTGTAAAATGCACACCATCATTCTGCCGCCACATAGCACGTGCCATCTACTCGTCAAAGTATCAGGGACCTTGAGTATGCCCACCACACTGTGCCAGTTGTTGATCCCTGTGACTAAGACTATGTTTAAGGTTACAATCAAGAAAGGTCAGAACAACTTCCTTGATCATTTTAGACAGGTCACTGTCTGGAATGAGTTGATTCTGGTACAGGCAATGCAATGCGTGATGTTTAATCTATGGTTCAATGCTTTATTTGATCAAGATTTGGACAAGTAGAAAGTTACTAAGAGTATTTGTCAGACTAAGTAGCCAGAAACATTGCCGACAGTCACACAAGCTGTAGACAATGGCTTCATGATTGATATTTGTGGTATTAATTGATCATCAAACAGCTATGATGTTCATGTGGTTGAAAGATCAATGACAGAAATAAAGTATCATTCCTTGCTTTTCGAAATATTGTAAGGTACAATATATCCCTACATTGTATGATTACTGATGCAAATATATACAATGCCTATTGCAGCAACAGTTTGCAAAAATGAAGATGACAGATAGCTAGAAGTTCGAAAACTGAGCTGAAAGAGCATTGTGATCTTATGGACTATTGGTTGGTATTGTAGAGAATGGTGTATGCATTACATTGTTTGAGTAACACTTGATCACCAGAGTTAGGATGGTTAGTTGATCATAAGATCAGCCGGACCGAAAGGGCTTTATGACCTTATACTTTCCGAGCTATCGAACATTGTTACTTTAAGCGCTAAGCGTTGTTCAATTAACCCATTTTAGAATGACTGGTGCCAGTAGATACATTGCCTGGTACATCAATAGTTTACAAAACTGAAAATGATAGTTTGGAGTTTGAAAACCAGTTGAATGGGCATTGCAACTCTTAATTTCCGAGTTATTGAGTGATTTCTATGGTGAAATGTAATCCAACATTTCGTGAGAATCACTCACCTGATCTAACTGAGTGGTCAGAGCTCTACTGAGAATACCACATAGTCCTCTTAACCTGTACTCACCATAAGAGTTATGTTTCATCTGACATTATATTAATATATTTTTCTAGTGATAGCACTAATATTAATCCTGACTTTTAACTGAAAAGTCTTAGTTTAGATGAATTCATTCGTTAATTATTTATATTATGGTGCTTGAAAAAGAAAAACGAGTCAAAGGCATCATTTCCATTATGTAAATTGCATAAGGTCCTTATCGACCAAATGTATTCAACTATATTAGTCGAGAGCTGGATATTACCTGTGCATTAATGTGATAATTGTAGTTTCCCACTCCCGTACAACAAAAGAACAAAAATAGCATTTTCATTATCCAAGCTAGTAGACTGTGTATTTTGCTATCTATGTATCACTGTAGGTTTGTCTGTTTGAGCGTAAATGGGCAGTTTATACGAGCATGGCAGGAGTCTGAAGGCTTATAACACTAAAAGATTGGTTCCGATACTTGTGTTGGGCACGCCACGGATAGCCCATTGTGTTCCTTTGTGCATATCTGCAAACAAATTAATATACGACTTTGGCAAATGTTATTTTCACAATAATATTTGAATATGCATAAGCATTCCAAACAAAAATTTTGTAACTTTCATTTATTTCACAAATATAGTAAAAAAAAAAGATTGTTTTTATTTATTTTGTTCGATTTTATTTTACTTTAACTAACTAGTAGGTGTCTCCTTCTAGGTCTCTGATGAGCTTACCATCTTATAACGATAAAACTCAGGGTTCGATTCATCGCGGTGCACAGATCGCATATAGCCCATTGTGTAGCTTTGCGCTGAAACAGCATCAACAACTAACTATAGAATGACTAAAATGACAAAACACATCTTCGGTGTAAACAATATTTCGCGTTTGGGATTAATATTTGTAATTTGTGCTATGTGAACCTAAAACAGCTTTTACTTAAAGCTTAAGATGTAAAGCTGTATTTCAATAAGAAACTCTACATTAGCCACAAATAGGTTTTGGCATTCGTGAAATTTATGAAGGAATCATATTACAACTTTCTCCACAAACTGTACCACCAGATTGATGGGGTAGATATGAGATCAAGGTTTGCTTCTTCTCTGGTAATTTTGCTTCGTTGTTTTAATTAAAATCAATGGTTAGGAAATTGTTCTGTATTCTTAAAATTATTATAATATCGCAGAATGTTGCTGATACTGTAACTCAAATTTTCTACATGAAAAATACCTTTACTGCACTAGAAAATTGAATGAGAGAGACAGTATAAACCTGGCATGGTCTGATGATTAGGACACTCGACTCACAATCTATGGGTCGCGACTATATTGGGACAGTCAATCCCACTATTCGTTAGTAAAGAATAGCCCAAGAGCTGGCGGTGGATGGTGTTGAAGAGTTACCTTCTCTGTAGTCTATCACTTCTAAATTAGGGGCGACTAGCGAAGATAGCTCTTGAGTAGCCTTGCACGAAATTCAAAACAAACAACTTATACATCTGGTGTAGTTACTATTTTTCATACATTTTGTTTATAAATAGAACATTCATAAACAGATGAAATGGAATGTCCCAAAACAACTTTTATAAATAGTATTATATTATGATAGTATTCAAGTTTTGCATGTACAAAATTCACTACGTAAGTCTGTACAAAGCTTATCATCACAAAAATTGAAGGAGCAGTTTAAAACCTGAGGACAGATTACAGCATTCATTAATTTTAATTAAGATCATATGTTATACTGAATCCACCATCACTGGATGGCTGCTTCAAACGCTCTGGCAAACAAATGTGATGTCGGAAACGAAAACGAGTTCCAATAACTCTCTACATCTTTTTTTCTTGAATGCATTTACAAAATTATTCCTTGAAATGATGTCTTCAATTTTGTATTTGAAGTTAAGAAAGACTTTGTGCTAGATAAACAAACAAACGAAAAAAAGAACGTTTATACATACATATAGGATGACTGATAAAAATTTCGGATAACGATGAGATTTTATAAGGATAAAAAGACGAATATTTACTTGTTTCTAAGATTTTCATAAGGACGGACACACCTGAGCTAAAACTCGTGTTTGATTCAATAGTAAGTTTGATAATCTCGTTTAAGACTTTCTATTAAATTCTTTAAATTATAAAAATGTGTGATTGTTTCTTCCAAATCATACGAAAACTGAAATCATTTTCAAGCAATTTTAAATAACTATACGTTCAGTTTCAAACACCAGAGGAAGAATCTCAAATAGTTTTACTCAAAAAACCCCTAGCAACTTATGATATATAAAAAGTCAATGTAAAAGTTGTCCAAAACCAATATAAAACCTCTCAAAATAATATTTGTGTCACAACCAGAATGAAATTTACATAAAAAAATTAGATATGTAATATTCAAGATGATGGAAAATATTTTAATAAAAGTAAATGAAGTTCAAAGTGCTTGAGTACTTTTAATACTTGTAAATAGTTTGTAACCAAATTCCATATCGTATTTTCGAAATCTTAGAATTTCGTTAATCAAATGTTTTAACACCAATTCTGCCAGTCAAGAAAGACGTGTTTGGTGGATTGATTCATAAACAAAGATTTCCGGTACTCTCTTCTTTGTTAGCCTCCTCAGTGGCACAGCGGTACGTCTGCGGACTTACAACGCTAGAAACCCGGTTTCGATACCTGTGGTGGGCAGAGCACAGATAACCCATTATGTAGCTCTTTGCGATATCTGGAATTATAATTGCTTGCCGTCGTGGCTGAATTCGCTCTCATTTTGCGGGCTATGAGGAAGGTAAACTCATACCCCATCCAAATTTTCACACAGAACACAATAGTAGTCGCACATGTTGAGCTATAAGATCTAGTTCCTTAGCTCCGTAAAGTTGTCGATAGGGATGGCCAATGAAGACCCAACAAAGCTTTTTTACTGCTGTAAGGTAGCTAAATGCGGTACCTTCCTGAACATGAACACTTAAATAATTTTGTGTAAGAGGGGCACAGACCAATCAACTCCCTAAACTTCACATTTTCGTGGCGAACACTATTTGAAGGTGAATCCTTTTGATGTAATTTGTAGTTTTTGAGATTAACAGATCGAACCTTTTATGGGAGTACATTTTAGGGTTATAATTTGAACACCTGAAATCATAACACCTTCTGTAGTACAACAAATCCTTCAGAATTCTGTATCAGCAACAAGTACATTGATGTAAAAATGATATATGTAGAAACATCACTAAAGATTATTTTATTTTGTTTCTTTCTTTAACGATCTGTACGCTTTAATTGTTATTTTAAGTCGATTTTATCTTGCCACTCTTGTGCAGCTTAAGCATTATATAAAATTAGCCTTGCCTCACTCCTCAAAAAATGACGAGATGGAGTTTTGTTAGGACAAAACAACCGCTTAACTTATTTTTCTAATTACGTCATATATATATATATATATCACTAAAATTCTGAGATTGTTTGTTTGCTTGCTTGTCTGTAATTAAATACAGCAAAAACGGCGCAAATAGCGCCATATTTATAATGAAATGAGAATATAAATGAGAATAGAAACAGAATAAAAGAAGTTTCGTTAAAATCAGGCCAGAATTTAAAAACAATCTAAGTTAGAAGTTAGTGACCATTGTTCATATATTTTTATTTATTAGGTTTCGTGAAGTTTTCAGTTGTATTATTACTTTTTTGGATAAAACATTTTCATCTTTCTCCCTATTGTATTGCCATTAGTCTTAACTAATGACGGTACTTGAAATTAACTTTTAGGTTTAAACTTTGTGATAGGATTTTTATCATAAACCTATTAATTTTGGGTGCTTCATCCTCTTGACAGGGAAATAGATTTGAACGAAGAAGTTTCGTAAAGAACGCAACGATAGTGTGATGTAAAGTTACTCATGCTAGAAATTTTCATAAAAGTGACCCGAAAAACGGCGCTAACTCGGTAACCTGACCACGAACTTCGAAATGTCTTCGTCACGCTAAGCATATTCATAAACTAAAACGTTAAACGATCTAAAATAAGTAAAGTTCAAGCCAATCCTTGTGAACGTTTAAAGTATTAGATAAATACTTAAGACAACAATATCAGGTCATAGTTTTGTTGCTAATTGACACATACGAAAGAAGCAAGAAGGGTTACCAAAAGACAACTGGCTTTTACATATTTAAATGATTTTATCTTCCCAACATATACCTTACTTCTTACTTTATAGAAAGATTATAAATATTTAAGGCGTAGTTATTTAAATTATGTTTATTGTTTATGCTTAACAATCATAAAAATTATCTTTAACTTTAATAGTACAATACAAAAGAATATAAAGAGTGACAAGTTTTTATTAGGAATGGCATACCTTTGCTTTTAACGCTTTGATGTTCTCATATTCTCTTTGGATTTATAGTTTTAGAGATCTAAACATTAAATTATTGTTAGGATTATACAATTTTAATATTTTGTTTATTTTGTTGTATCGTCTGATAACAACATTCTTTACTACGGGGATATTAATACTTATCATTCCGTTACGTGTGGCATCAAAGTAGACCTGATTTAAAGTATCTTAAAATAAGGTTTTTTGAAAATTAACTTGGTTCTGTTGAAGAGTAGTTGAAATTAGACTAACTATTGTTTACTATGGTTTATTAAATGCTTTTGATCTCACATTGTTGTTTGTTGACGACAAGTTTTGAAAAATTAGTTGTTCAGCAAATGTATTGTTGTTCTTCTAAGAAGGTTCAGGAGAACTGGAATGCAGAGTAGGGGTTGTGATCTGCTTATTAATTTAAGCATTTTCAGAATATGTAGTGAAAGAATGGTGTTATCATGTATACAAGAAATATCTAGTACGAGATTATGAGACAAGTGCTATTGCTGTTTTAGCCTTCACGATTACATGTTGAGGCTGTTAGTGGCGAATCGGGGCGTTATAAGCCCTAGACATTGAGAGCACGCTTAACAATGTGCTAATAGGCAGAAGAAGAACACTTGATAAGTTTCAAAATAATTTTTATTCCACTAATGTTGTTCATTATATAAGACAAACGTTTAGTTTCAGTAATATGTCGGGTTCAAAAAAAAAAAAAAATTCGCCTCTTCTATGACAGGTTTCGTCTTTTATGGTCAAGGGAATAGTAAGGTGTCTAGAACTATAACTAAAGGTAAAGTGTTCATATCCAAGTCTTTAGAAGCATGATGGGAATCTTGCACTTCAGCTGTAACTCATTCTTCTTATTGCAGGTTAGAGTGCTCCTTGGGGGATCAACTCTCCCTCTTTCATGTAGGCTTACGTCATTCTCAATCACATATCTCTTACAATTGGTTGGGCAAATTGAAACTTCGCACGTTTATGGTTGAGGAGATCGTGAAAGAGGGGCTCGAATGTCCAAGTAATATTCCTTATCCAGTCTTTCTGTTGGTTTCTGCATTCCTTATGAAGACTTTACTGTATTTTGCTACAACTTTGATTGGTGAATAAAAGTACTTCTACTACTAGTGTTGTAGGTTTTAGGGTTATAGTAGTACTGTTACCAATCTCTGTCTAAACGAAAGTAATGTTGTGCTGCCTACCTACAGCTTTTCCCGTGTCATTCTCCATTCCCGGAAAGAATTCCTTAGAATTCTAAAATCTCTTGCCACTAAGCCAAGAAAACTAGTTCTTAACTAGAAGATGATTGCACTACCACTACAGCTTCCTTTGTGAACATGTAAAGAAAGAACAGAACACGAACGTCGATCTTAAATATTAGGTAGATTAAAAACTCACTCGTTTTGGACGAGCATTTGAATTTAGCCATGACAGGCTACTCTAATTTTGAATGGGTTATTATATGTTCTTATTCATATCTTTTTTTGCTTTTGTTATATTATGCTTTGTTATTTAAAATATTACTATTCGTTCTTCACTTATTTAATTTTGTCCCGTTTCTTTGTTATTTAGATCCTTATATCTTTGCGACTGGGTTCATCTGTTTTGTTTGTTTTGTTTTTTTGAATTTCGCGCAAAGCTACACGAGGGCTATCTGCCCCTAATTTCGCAGTGTAAGACTAGAGGGAAGGCAGCTAGTCATCACCACCCACCGCCAACTCTTGAGCTACTCTTTTACCAACGAATAGTGGGATTGACCGTCACATTATAACGCTCACACGGCTAAAAAAGGCGAGCATGTTTGGTGGGACGGGGATTCGAACCCGCGACCCTCAGATTGCGAGTTGAGCGCCTTATCCACCTGGCCATGCCGGGCGTGACTGGGTTCATAAGTTACAGTTTCGTCTGGTAAACATGATACACACGCATGCAGGTGAAGGAGGAAGAAGTAATCTGAGAACACTTCAAGTACACACGAAACATCAACAAGTGAAGGCTACAACAAGATACTGGATTTCAAGGTAAGTGTATACAGGTATATAATGAGGTCATATAATTCCTCGGCTCACTGCTATTAATATAATGATAACAGTTAAAATTTCTGACAGCGAAATATATTTAATGTTAGGCTTGAGCTTTGGTATCTTCGCATTTGTAATAACATCTGAGACGTTAATACTTAGCCTTAATTAACGACGTCAAATATATATATAATATTATGGCACTATATTTATATCAATTGATATTTCTTCGTCTTTGATCACGTCTTCGCCATAAACATATAGAACAGGCATTTCACGTATAAAAGTCGTAGACTAAGATGTTTTTGTTTAAGGAACTGGGCGCGCCGAGTTGTGTATCAGAAGGTCCAAGGTTCTAGCTTCGGTTCAGTTGAACACGCTACACGCTTTCAACTGTGGGCGTGTTATAAAAGTGACAATTAATCCCGTTACTTGGTTCAAGAGCCGGTAACAAATCCCTTATGGCAGCTGCTGCTGCCCCCTTCCCCCATCGGCCAGTAGTTCAACAATATGGACAACCACACCCGAACTTGACTGTTTACAACATGTTCACATAGGCGCTGCTGTGGTTGAAAATATTAATATCTTTGTTTTACATGAAGGAAACTTTTGATCAGCAAAGCTGCTGTCGTATTTCAGAGCCATTATTCTATGGGACATTCGTAAACAAACATCTTGTAAGCAACGAAGGAGA
Organism: Limulus polyphemus; assembly: GCF_000517525.1. Taxonomy (NCBI): domain Eukaryota; kingdom Metazoa; phylum Arthropoda; class Merostomata; order Xiphosura; family Limulidae; genus Limulus; species Limulus polyphemus. Next base: position 96,226 of record NW_013666067.1, on the reverse strand, counting down.
AATTTGAGCAGGATGATTAATTCCGAAACTAAGTGATTATCATTTATAACTTAGTTTCACCGTGTAACAGTGATTACCACACTGTTACACGGTGAAACTAAGTTATAAATTACCATTTATAACTTAGTTTCACCGTGTAACAGTGATTATCACTTATAACTTAGTTTCACCGTGTAACAGTGATTATCATTTATAACTTAGTTTCACCGTGTAACAGTGATTATTACTTATAACTTAGTTTCACCGTGTAACAGTGATTTTCACTGATCAACTAGCTGCACTGTGTATAAAGTATACAGGCAAACTGTTTCAGTAAAAACTGTAGCTGTGCTAAACTCATTTATAACCGGTTGAAATATGAGCAAGGACTAGATATAAGCATCCTAAAAATAACAATGAATTATCATTTTTCCCAAATTCGGGCTTTATACATCATGATGTGTTTAATAGTTGTTTGTATAAAGGCGAGATGGGAGTCCCTAGCTTGCACGCAAGAAATACTAAAGACCCAGCCGGTTGTAAAATATTTAATATATTAAACAATTCGAAAGCTGACCCAGCTTACAAGAACGAGGTTATTCAGTGGATCTTTCGTGACAGTCGAGTAGCCATCGTTCGGACGCCTCTTCCTCTGCACCAAAGGAATATGAAATCTGGCAGGTTTTTGTCGGAAAAGTTGTAACACTGGTTTGTCCGAGCGTACGTTCTGGGAAAGAAACGAGACACCAAGCCTACCTATTTTTATAAGGGCGAGGAACAAATGAAAAAAAAGAGTCGGTAAATAAATGTGTGAAGTATCAGCGTGTATTGCATGCGGATCAGACGCTGAATAATACGTCTATACCATCACGTGTCCCTTCCTTCCCCTTTTAAAGAGTGGAACAATCTAGCTCACATGCACAATTCACAGGATTACGTTGCTTTTATAGCTGATGTTTCTGCTGACTGACAAGAGAATCGCGTGTCGGTGTTAGACCGTAAAGGGTTTTGATCGCAAGAATCGTCAACTTTCCTCGGCCACTTCAACTATTAGTATTACTGCGACTACTGCTACGCAGGGTCATGAATGTTTCATGTCGTCGTAAACGGTTTGTTATTTCTAATGCTTGTAATAGTACTCTCGTAATAACAAAGTTATAAAACCTTTTTACAACTGATATTTTTTTTTCAGTATTTAAAGATATTACAATCGGTAGTTTTTCCTTTAACAACTGTAGTTGATTGATTAATACCTTAAAGTTCATACTTTCACCGCGAAAATATGAAACAGCTCCCCACTCATAAGTTGGGTGCTAAGAAATTAAGGTTTTAGCACCCTGTTTCTGCTGGTGTTTCGGGTGCAAATAAAATTATTCAGTTGTTGACTAATAAATATATATATATGGGCCATCGGGAAACGGTGTGGCCACTTTATGGCATGAATATATACTACTTGTGTAGTAAAATTTGCTTATTTTAATTGTTGTATGCAGTATTTGTAGGTAAAATGGCTGAAGATTCAATCTCGTACCATTAAGTTTTATTTTATTTTTTTCTGCGGTGCATGCCCCGAGACTCCTTAGAACTAGAAGTGGCAATATGGCAATGATCAGGCCACTCTAAAATTTAACGGCAATGTGTCTGTGTTACATGTTTGTCAGTGTGTGCGTGTATTTGTAATATATATATATATGTGTGTGTGTGTGTTTGTATCAAGAAACATTTGTATTTTATTGTATTCTTCATAAAAGTTTATAAAACATTATTTTACTGTAATCCCTTTTGTTGCCAAAATGTGTTTTTTTTTCACATTGAATACTTGCATAATTTTAAATGTTTGCCAAAATTTAACAATGATAAAGTATACTTCCGAAAATTATTTTCATTTCTCACTACTAACGTGTTTTTCTTACTTCACTCGTGAAACGTAATATGTAGATGCTAGGAATAATAGCAGTAATCTTGCACTAAGTTGTTTTACGTCTTTTTTGTTGTTGTTTTTTCATTATTCACTTCTATTGGAAGCTAAACTATTTTGGCTGTTAGGATCAAATAAACTTGGATTTGCACGTTACCTTACGTTTTTTTATCTAGGTTAACCAAACTTTACCGAAAGTAGCCAGTTTAGAGAAGTTTTCTAATGCAGCTTCATCTGGTAACTAACGGCCACACTAATGTAGTGAAACTCTCTGATGCAGCCTCACCTGATAGCTAACGGTCACATTAATGTAGTGAAACTCTCTGATGCAGCCTCACCTGATAGCTAACGGTCACATTAATGTAGTGAAACTCTCCGATGCAGCCTCACCTGATAGCTAACGGCCACACTAATGTAGTGAAACTCTCTGATGCAGCCTCACCTGATAGCTAAAGGTCACGTTAATGTAGTGAAACTCTCTGATGTAGCCTCACCTGATAGCTAACGGCCACACTAATGTAGTGAAACTCTCTGATGCAGCCTCACCTGATAGCTAACGGCCTCTGATGCAGCCTCACCTGATAGCTAAAGGTCACGTTAATGTAGTGAAACTCTCTGATGCAGCCTCACCTATAGCTAAAGGTCACGTTAATGTAGTGAAACTCTCTGATGCAGCCTCACCTGATAGCTAAAGGTCACGTTAATGTAGTGAAACTCTCTGATGTAGCCTCACCTGATAGCTAAAGGTCACGTTAATGTAGTGAAACTCTCATGCAGCCTCACCTGATAGCTAACGGTCACATTAATGTAGTGAAACTCTCTGATGCAGCCTCACCTGATAGCTAAAGGTCACGTAAATGTAGTGAAACTCTCTGATACAGCCTCACCTGATAGCTAATGTTTACATCTACTACCAATCTTCAACCTTTACATCTACAAGAAACTTTCACAATATTCCTTGCACTTGTTGGAAAAATCAGTTTGAAGCTCAAAAGAGACTGATTACGATATAATATTCTTAGTTATAAAGAAATTATTTCTCATTGTTAAAGAATTAATTTTGTGTGTGTGTGTAAAGTTATTTAAGATAGTTTCTTATTTTTGTCAATTTTTGCTTATATAAGGTAGACTTTGCTTAGGTAAAGTTCCTAAATTTCCATTTTGACACATTACTTGGGAATGTACGTTATTAGATCACCAATAGTATTAGATTGTCGTAAACTTTGCATTTATTATTTATCTTGAAGTACAAAAACATTTAGCAATGTGTTAAAAAAAAAATGAAGCGTATCAGAACAAAAACTTCTGTATCCGTGCAATATTCGCTTTCTTGTAACCAACACAGTAAAACAATGTAATCAAGATCAAGACTTCTATGTTCTTGCAACTTTCGTTTGCAATTTCGTCAGTAAAGTCTGTACAGATACTACGTTACACTTATTGAAATGCCTTTGAAACAATCTTGTAGTTTATGTTGGAAAAGAAAAGGTTAGAAATAGCTTAAGATCCCAGAAGGTGGCATTGAACACTTCTTTTTTTTTATAATATGGATAGTATTTTACAAAATGTGTTTTTCTTTTTTATTTTTAGTGATATTTTAGTTGTATTTATTTGGCATAACCACTTGTTGTTGTGTAAAACTATGCTTCACGTTTATATTTTTCTTTGGTAAACAGTATTACTATAACAAGTTGTTTCCGTTTGATGGTTGATCTTGAAAGATGTTTTTATAAATTCTCATGAAACCGGTTTTCAGTGTAATAATTACAACTCCACATGCAGTACGTAATTGGACTAGCAATTTTTTGTTTTGTTAATGCAACCTAATCACGTCAAGCAAAACTCAAGTTTTGTATTATAGTTTAAATCCTGTGCATGCAAACTATTTAATAATTATATTTAATACGAAAAAATAACTGATACTTCTTAAGGTTCTGTCTAAGAACAAATGTTATTTTCAAGATATGTTCAGAATCTTTAGAAAATGTTGTTTGGTTAGAACTATATTCACAGAAGTAATTCAACTTCTCATTTTAGACCGGTTGTGACCTGGTGGTTAGCATGCCGGACTGTGAATGGTTCACAGCTCTTTGTCACAATATTCGGTCAGCCAACAATTGGCAATGGCTATTGTTTACTAATCGCCTTCTTCTATTATATAATTTCAAAACTAGGAAAAGCTATGCGTAAATGGCTCTTTTCGCGAAAATTCTGAAACAAACAAACTAGCAATCGAACTCCTCATTTATTTGTTTGTATTGTCTTTACTTTTCAATTATATATGTTTGTTTCGTCACAAGAAAACTTATTATTTAACACAACTACAACATAATAGTTTTTTTTGGAAAATAAAAATTATGAACAGGATGCCTGTGGTTTTGACACGCACACACACATCATTGGCTTCATGAAGGCATAATGTTCATTAACTTTACGAACACGGTAGTTTTAGGGAACAATTACAACTTTCTCCAATTTTTGACACTTGTTTGTAAAGCTGGTGCGAATCAAAGTTAAAACTTGTTTAGTAGCTATGACACTGGATTTGAATGTCTAATTTTCTTCTGATTTCTCCACTGCTTGGTAGTACTACTAACTACAAAATTCATCACTGTTGGTTCTTCTCCGAGTAATGACATTTTCCTAAATTATCATTCAAGTAGAATACAGAAGTTTCGATAATGAGAACAGTGTGTGTGTTTGTGTGTGTAAGAACTACGTTTTTCTCTGTCTGTCAAATATTTTTTTCATATTTTTAATCGAAATTGTGTTGAATAGGGTGATTCTGATGATATTTCAATAAAAAAAAAGTTAATCTTATTTCAATACATATTTCATAACTAAAACTTATCAAAATAGAACAGTTGTATAAGGTTTTAAGTTTATTTGCAGATCTCTAAACTACATTTCGAATTTGAAAAAAACGACTCTAAATCATATCTTATACTTGTCGAATTCAACGACAAAACACTTAGTTTCATGTAAAAATAATTTTTAATCGATAATGATTTGTTTGTTTGGAATTAAGCACAAACCTACACAATGGGCTATCTGTGCTCTGTCCACCACGGGTATCGAAACCCGGTTTCTAGCGTTGTAAGTCCGCAGACATTCCGCTGTGCCACTGGGGGGGAGGCTAATCGATAGTGAATTTATTCACGCTCGAATGTATAGTGAAAAGGATATTGGATAGAGTATAAGAACATTTGGAATGCCTTGCACGTGATATCATATTGTTCTTGTTACGTATTAGAATTTCAAATAGCCTGAAATTGAGTTAACTGATAAATTTAGTAGTAAGTAGAAGCCGATATATAGTCAGTTTATGATGTTTGCGAACAAGATTGATACACACAGTTTACTTTTTTAGCACAAATACATTTTAATATACACACAAAAATACAATTTACAATAACAGTTATTACAAATAGTTATTACAAACAATGATTTATAAACAAAATTTCCACAAACTTACAAGCAATATAAAATCTTCTTTCTAGTCTGAAACTTCTTCGATATGTTATCGAGGGTCCACGATGAGCGAGTTGCTTGCGAGTTGACGTAGGTATAATTCACTTAACAGGAAGCTAGCTAGCTTTGTTTTTCGTTAATTACCGGCCACACACGCCGAGTTTTTCAACGATGAATTTATATAATGTTTTCGTAAAAATACTAATGTCCGATGAGAATCCAATGAAGTTAAATAGTTTTGTAATGTTCGAACTTTGTAATGGTTCCTGTTCAAATATGCGAAATTTTCCCATTGATAAACATTATAACAATCACAGTTATAGCTTCTAACGTTTATCGCACACTGACTACAGCAAACTAATAATAGATACTTTTCTTTGGAGCGTCGTGTTGTTTATATTTATAAGCGTGTGGAGGCTTTCTATAAAATTCAGATTATCATGTTTGGTGTGACGAGGATTCGAACCCGCGCCCATCAGATTGCGAGTCAAGCGCTCTAACCATTTGGCCATGCTGGGCCAAAAAACATCGTTCCCTTAATTTTATTTTCGGTAAAATAGAGAAAGATGGGATAGAATCGTTACTTAAAGGTTTTTACAGTAAACACTTTGCCCTATCTTATTTTATTTTTTATTTATATCGAGACAGTTTTGTTTCCAGGCTTCAGTTATTCGTGGGTCTTTCAACCTTGTTTAGTTTAACCTAAATCACGAGCTCGTCTTTGTTTTATTTAGCTTCAAGAAGTAATTTGTTCAACGGGGGATCTTTATCGGTCAACTTTTTAACTGTCTTAGTTACAATTTGTTTCCAAGCACATTGCATGTGCTATTGTATATTTAAAGTCAGAAATACAAACAAACAAAAAAAGAGTATAATATATCTTTAAACATGTTTATAGCTAAATATAACACTGTCTTATGAAAATATATAACTAGCTCACTGTTTGAGTAAAGTCTTGTTACTTCGTCCTTAACTTGTGTAAACTTTATATTTTTATTCTTCATTATAGTATAAACTGTCATTGAATTTTTACTTCTATCAGTCTTATTAATGGATTTTAAAGAACTGTATTAACGTTAATTAGTCATTGTATTGTTTAAGTAGTTTGTTTGTTATTAAGCACAAAGCTACATAATAGGCAATCTGTACTGTGCCAATCGCATGCACTCGAAACTCGATTTTTAGCTATATAAACTCTCAAACTTAACGCACAGCCACTAGGGGGCTAGTTAAATATAGATTTTAATATTTAAATATAGGATTAAGAAAATATGCATTTTTTTTACAGTGTAATATTAGTTTTGTTAAGTGTTTTTCCTCTAAGTAATCGGATCCTCTAGCGATTTTGTTTCAGCGTATTACTGTAAGCCATTGTTTGTTTCTGAAAGTATGCTGATTAATTGTTTTGCATTATATGTTTTGTATACCATGAATTTATTTTAGTTTTAGTTCTCATTTCGGTTCTGTTGTTATTGTAAACTCGTTACTTTTATCTGTATTTATGGTTTTGTTTCTTTCAAAGTTCGTGTTGGAGATATGAGAACGTGAGCACGAACTGTTACATTGATAACTTCGTCGTGTTTATGTTTTTCGAATTCTTCATCTTCACACAATAATCGTTACACTCCTTGCGTCTGTTACCTGAACCCTAACCAAGATGTATGCAAAATCTCAAAAATGTGTAATATTGTACGTAAAATAAAATCTAATAAAATTATTTACGTTCTGAACGTCCAGTGAATTTCTAATTTACAGGAGTTATTCAAGAAATGCAGTTACACTTATCTGTAGGCATGACCAGGTGGTTAGGGCGCTCGACTCGCAACCTGCGGGTCGCAGGTTCGAATCCCCGTCACACCAAACATGCTCGCCCTTTCAGCCGTGGGGCGTTATAATGTGACGGTCAATCCCACTATTCGTTGGCAAAAGAGTAGCCCAAGAGTTGGTGGTGGGTGGTGATGACCCTTCCCTCTAGTCTTACACTGCTAAATTAGGGACGGCTAGCGCAGATAGCCCTCGTGTAGCTTTGCGCGAAATTCAAACAAAACAAACATCTGACTACATGCGTTCTTCCACTTACGAAAAGAAAGATAATAAACATCTCCCCACCAACAAACACATACACACTCAAGAGTCCTCCGAAAATTAAACATGGGGTAATATATAAATATATAATTTTTCAACTAGTTTAAGTGTTAGGGGAATGTTACAGATTTACTCACTTTCAAATTGTAACATGTATTGTTACTCCAAAAGTACGTCAACACCGTAGAATACTTATTACCACGGTCGTTATTATGGAACAAAAACTAGTTGCGGTTTCGTTATTTTGTGTGGAGGTGGTTATGGGGTTCTTGAAATAAACGTTTTTCATGGGTCATAATTACCAATTTTATCAAGAGCGCTTTACTTGTTTTAGATATCGAAGTAAACGTACCAAAGAAACATTTTTAAAGGGAGGGAAATCAATTATGTGTTTTTACAGATTGTTTTTTTTTAAATTTCTTTTGAAGAAGATATTCAACAAATACACTTTATTTCCTTAAATTGATGAATCATATTTCATTAAAACATTTCAAATGTGCAAAAACAATCATGATAGGAAAGAAAATCGGCTGTATAAAGATTCGATATCTATCAGAAGAGACAAGTTACAGAAAGGAACAACTTATGGAGAGAATGTGTATGGGGGTTTGGGGATAAGATATAGTTAGGGAAAAAGCAATTCCTATTTTATATTGCTTTTGTTTAATATCGAATGTGATTTAAGCATGTGAAAACTCGTTGCAACAACCGATTACAATTTACAAGCCCTATAATTTCATATAAAGTTTTCCTTAGAAGACCCAACTGCAGCTATCTAGTTTTCCCTCCCCGTTCTCATTCATAAGCCCAAACATTATAACCGCTATTTATTTTATTAGCACTTCTTCTCAAACATTAATATAGGACGAGGGAACATAGCTGTAATTATTTAGTCTCACTTCTCCATACCCTGTCCACTAAGATGTCTAACCTGCTTCTTTTGATACACTAGACTTCTGTATTCCTGGCTTGCTTTTCTTTTAACACACACACACTTTTTAATAATTTTAAATAATGTACTGACCTTTAATCATCTAGCTAAGTTTAATTTACATACTAAACACTGGCCACAATACAGATCTGAACGGGAACGAGTTTCCTTTCTTCGTATTCAAATACTCTATCAGAAATTTCACATTGTAACTATGAACGTTTAGTTATCTTTTTCCTATTTTCCATAGTTCATACTAGTTTCATCATAAGATTGGACATTGTAACGGGAAACGCTAAATATGTTGACCAAAGTTCATTTTCCGGATTGCATACGCTGCAACAGGTATGGGGAATCATATAGAAAATTCCATATTTATAATAATTATACTTAAAAACAAAAACAATGTTCTTGCCACATCTAGTGCTGCCAAGATCTTTCGCCTAATATTATGTTTCATCAGGTCGACTGTTATACGAGAGACACGGTAGTATTTGTCCCTCTGTTTGTTTTGTTTGCCTAAGCTGCACAATGAGCTAATTATCTGTACTGTGCCCCCTACGACTATCAGACCTGGTTTTAGCGTTAGAAACCTTTATCCTTACCACTGAGTCACTGGAGGGGCGGTAATGATTGATACGATATATATATATATATATATATATATATGTATTAACATTTATTGAATGCATAGTAACTTTTACATTAAGAGCAAATAGTGAATTACGGAATAAAAACGGCTGAAAAAGAAACATCGAACATTATTACTTATACGATATGAAGATATTTGGATTGTATATGTATCTTGTCACAAGAAACCTAGGTATCTATCGCCTTTCAATAGTTCTTGTCTCGTGCTTCTTTGATATTTTGATATCGAGTTTTTAAACTAGACTGAGAACTACGAAACTTGTTTTTCTTACGTAACAGATTACTATTAACAAAAAGTATACCAATTACAACTTAACTTGTCTGAAGCAACGAAAGGTATTTTGAAACCGCTTCGACAGAAAACTGCAGGTACACGTTTAGTTTTTAGCCACGGCATAGCGGCTCATAGAATGTCTGAGTTTTTTTCAAGTACAAACGTTTTAGCTCCATCATCTATTGGCCGATTTGAGATCTTATTAAAATTTTGGACTCAGGAGTTCAAATCCTTTCGATTGATGTATTTGACCATGCCCAAGATTTCGTAGCTTATTTACTCTAATCCTGCCTAAAAAATCCCTGGTTGAGGTCCTGATGATTAAAATCGAATCAGGTATACACAAAAATATAGCTAATGAAAAGGGAAAAAAGGACTAGTAGATTCATTTACTCTAATCCTGCCTAAAATAATTTCAAGTTGAGGTCCTGATGATTAAAATCAAATCAGGTATACACAAAAATATAGCTAATGAAAAGGGAAAAAAGGACTAGTAGATTAATTTACTCTAATCTTGTCTAAAAAAAATTGAAGTGCCGCAGATATTGAGAGTTCTCTCGTGTATATTTCAAAATTTATTTCAGATAATTTTCTTAGTTAGTTTCGCATCTTTTCTCAAAGCTACACAAGGGCTATCTAAGCTAACATCCCTAATTTCGAACCAGTGGATTGGAGGAACCGAACGACAACTCTTACCGAATAGTGGAATTTCATTGTCACACTTGTAAGGTTGTGTACAAAGTGCAGAGCCCGATTTTTGGCAACGGGACACGTACTCTGAACCCTCGTATTCACAGTTCAATAAGATAATCGCTAGTTCACTCTTGACCCATTACTCGTTTAAATACTGTATAAGAAATCGGATTATTTTTGCGAAATATCATTTACATTTTTTGAAAAACAATGATTGTGTTCAGCATATTAGTTCCTAAGACAGTATTTACCTGATATTCATGCTTTCCTTTAGTTAGGTGCTTCTTAACAACGTTGGTTTCTTAAGAGAACAAGCTTGCAAAATTTTTCTCATTTTATGCAGCTTTCCATGAGCAGGCTGATGTCTTTATCATAAACGAACGTTCAAAACATTTCCATAAACTTCTTTGATATACTTTGTGGTTACAGAGGCGTTATTTCCCTTCTTGTATTCAAATAGCATTACATGTCGAATGTGTGTCTCGTCGTGTGCCATCACTGTAAGGGGTTAGAGTATATTAAACTTTATACATTATATAGTCTACATTAACCTGACGCTTAGGCGTTTCGTTTAACTATTATAAGTGATGTACGTTTCTTGGGGTGTGGTTAATGAAAGTGTTCCAAAACGCGACATTAATTTCTTGACGACCTAATACTTCAGTAGCAATGGCAGGATTGATGGGATTCCAGTTTCGTCAGCTACCTGTTTCGTATAAACAGCCATTGATTTCGAGATATGCGTGTTTGCAAGCTTGTGTATTTGTGGCTTGTTAAGCCATGATCAACTTAAAATTCTTATTTAATTTCTGTAATGCATATTGGTGTATAGAAGACATGTTAATATTAGAAATAAACGATCTGGTCAGTTACTGTTTGTGAACGCTCCTGAAGAAGCTGTAAAGCGAAACGTTGAGTGTCTAATTAAATAAAAACAACATTTTGGTCTTATGAGGTCGTTTATTTCTAGTATGAACTTCAGATCCTTGTTTATTATATTGTTAAGGATACTGGAAGGTATGGCAAACTTCGTCGCAGCGGTCTTTTTATTCTAAAGGTTGTCTTTCGCAACTAGCCATCACTTTGCAGATGAGAGTGTTATTCCTTATTGAATTTGGACATGGTTTCTCCTCTCATTGCTGTCCTAAACATTCCGTTCGCGAGTTTTCTACTTCTAAGAAGTACCTAGAAGGCTCCCTTCTTCGAAATGTTGCCTTTTTTTTGGCTGTTGCTGTACGAAAAGTTATCTTCAGAATGAGTAATTACTAAAGATGTGGCGATACAGAGATACGATACGAGTATCGTATCGTAAAGCCGTGATACGATTTTATCGATACATCGTTCGATACGATAAGATTTATGTATCTTCACGAAATTTGGCAGACTTTCAGTAAACATTATTGGAAGTCTTTTGTACAGGAAAAATCAGTATTTCTAATAGTGTTTCTGCTAAAAATTAATGATTCAATAAAGGAAGATGAGTATTGAGTACTACATGTTGTCTTAATTTCTTTTATGAAAAACATTACATGCAAAGTAACATAGCAAATTAACAATAACAAAAATAGATAGACAGATATTAACTTTTTTTTTTTAACAGCTACTGTTTAGTTGATCAAACCTGAGAATTTGAAGAAGCACTGTAAAGTGTGAAGTACTTAAATAAGATAGTGTTAGTAATATAGATAATAAATTACAGACAAGACTGTCAAACTTTGTAACAAACCGTTAGTAAAACTTCTGTACTTAGATACAGAAGCGTCGACTACTATGATGAGATACGTACCTATCAAGCTGTTGATCAGATTTTAGAAGCATATTCAATCTCGGTGACCGCGGTTCGTTTTCATATAGGATACATATGTTTGTTTACAACATGACTATCGTGACCATTCCACATTTATAAGGAAACGGCGGCTAATTTAAACTTGTGTCCGTAATATGTAAATAGCTCTTTCATATTAACAAATGTGTGTTTGTAGTAATGAAATCATCAACATACTTTGATAATGCTATCTATTCCTTATAATTCCATTATGGAATAAAATACTGGTACTGTTTTTCAGACGATCAATAACAGGTTAATATCGTGACTATTTAGATTGGGTTTCCTTAACATCCTACATATAATAGAAAACAATCTAAGTATAAGTAATTAACAGATTTCTGGTGAAGAAGAATTTCAGCTACCTAATGGTATTTCCTAAACTAAAGAGTGTGACGGGTTTATTATATATTTATTTTAATATCAACGTTTGTTCAGATTAAATTTCTATTTAGAAACATACATAGATTATACTGTTAAATATGTATTGCAAAACTCCCTCCTATTCTCCAGTAGTTGAGGAGATTCTCGAGAGTAAGAATCAACAATATATGTATGTACGTAAACGCTTAAATTTGTATTGTTAACGTAAAAAAAAAAAAAAGTATCTATTATTAGTTTGCC
>NW_013666067.1:79225-82754 GCF_000517525.1 Limulus polyphemus | reverse complement strand
CTAGTCCTACACTGCTAAATTAGGGACGGCTAGCGCAGATAGCCCTCGTATAGGTTTGCGCGAAATTCAAAACAAACCAAACGACGTTTTTTTGGCATAATGATAAACTCTTTACTAATTGTTTTAGTTCTCATGATGGTAACAGGGTTACCAAAACTAGTTGGTTGAAACAACTACATTAATATATCTGTTTTTATCATATATATCAACATCTGGCTTGTATTAGTTGAACTTTATAATATAGTCTGATATGCTTGTTAGCCAAATTTGAGATCTTCATACAACTGCAGGGGGGATTATCATGAATTGCTGTTAACTTGGAGAAATGTTACTATAGAGAATGACAACAACAATCGAATACAGTTTATCGTAGCCACAACCTTGACTGTAAGGGAGTAGAATTACTAGTGAACGCAACGAGGCGGAAATCCTGTGCGTGCTAGGGAATATAGATATGACACGAAGCGCAGAATGACCGCTTCACGCGGTCAAGGCCTGTCTACAGGTATATGCAGATTTGTATATTGAATTTCTTTTTTCTCCATGGAAGGAATTCAAACATTATACTATGAGCCATACTTTATTTACAGAAAATCGTGTAAACAAAACTCGTCAAGGATACGTGTGATATATCTAATGAAGAATTATAGAAAAAAAGAATTGTTTCCATGTTTACTTTCATGATTCCACCTGTTTAGAATAATCGGATCAAAGCATTTCTGGTATTCATTTAATAACGTTATTGTTTCCTGCAGTGCATTCATATTGCAAAACTCGCAGACATTAAAATCTGCTTGCCTCATCTGGACCTGTTTTCATTGTCACTCTATTCTAATAACTTTTACTTGTCTTGTAGAATGATCAACAACATATTTTCTGTAGTATATTCCTAACAAGCATTTAAAATTATCTTTGCACTTTTGATCGAGAAAAAAAGTTTTATTATTATTTCGCCCTAAGCTACATTACCGCTATGTGCGCGAAATCCCTAATTTATGGTAGACAAGAGACAGGCATTCTTATAACGCACCTACGGCTCCAAAGTGCAGATTGTGAGTTTTGTTTTTTGGCGGTGACGGGACGCGAACCACGGATATAAACTCCACTGTTTGGCACGCTAACTAATGGGCCACGCTCGGATAGGGAAAAACAACATTAAAAAAAGCGTTGTTATTGGTAGTTGAATGGGCTGTTACACTTGTAAAAGAGGTATTAATTATATTATGTAGGTACGTTCGAAGGACCGCAATTCACGTGACACCCAAGAAGTATACTGAAAGTACCATAACAAAATTAATTATAAAAATTGTTATTATTTAATTCTCCTGGCCGGCTATATTAATTAATTTTCTCCTAATATCCTTAGTAAGTCAGTAAGGGGGGGAAAATATGTATATTGAAAGTTTATTATTATAATACTGTAAATACGTTTGTTCATTAGTAAAATTCCAGTACCTAATTTCATAAGGTCTTCCAAACTGTATGGAGAATCTTTGACAGCGATGTGGAAGAGAATACTCTTGTGTGATTGTGAATTCGCAAATAGTGAAAAACTAGTTAAGTAATTCAAATAATCTATTTCCTTGTTTTTCTTTTAAGGTATATCCATGACTTGCATGTGTTTGGGTTACACTTCTGAACCAGGGATTGGTAATCGTGCTACGTGTAATGAATAAATTATATACCAAGTGTATGTTATTGAAATGTGAGAAACATTCAGCTAGATGAATTATTATTATTGGCGAGGGATTTGGAAAGAGCCAAACGTAAAAAAGAAAGAAAGAAAAAATAATAACGTAATTTGCCAAATGATTCCACATATAAAACCAATGAGTCGTAAACAGTTTTCTATTTTTATGTCTGGAGGAGTCTGAGCATGTTTTTAAGAGTGCAACGATAGTGGATAATCTCTGTGGCTACGTTTTGAATTTAAGCTTGGCGAAAGTTTTGCCACGAATTATGCATATTATGTTTTTCATTTTCTCCTTTTATAACCAAGCAGTTATGCAAAAGCAATTTAAAATAGGACATCATTGTATTTATAAGCATTTATGTGTTGGGATACATTCATATTTTTAACACGCTATCTTGTATGCAAGATGAGAAATCTTTGTTTTCTAGTGTAACATATCGGTTTGTTTGGTTTCAGCACCAAGCTGCGCAACTGGCTACCTGCACTACCCCACCGCAGGTATCGAACTTCCAACTTTAGTGTTATAAGCCTTCAAGTGATCGCTGAGTCACTGAAGGGTGGCAAAATGTCGGAAAGAAAACAAAAACACGCCGAAATCTAAGTTCACTTGTTTTAGGCTTAACAAGTAATATCTATTTTTGATAAAGAGACACAAATTACGAAGTAACTTGTGTACGTTTTTTCTTTTTTGCTTTAGTTTAGTTAGGGCTAAACTTTACCGTACTTAATGCTATCAATAAATAAACTTGTTATTATATAACCTAATGTTGACCTTTTTAAAAACTTTTAGCTTTTAATATACAGTTGTACAAAGTTTCTACTAAAGTATATTTACATCCACCTTTTGTTTCCACCTGTTGAAAAGTGCATGTGCATTTAGATAAAAGGGGTGCATGCGCATTTTCAGGACAGAAAATCTGAGGATTATTATAATAGATTTTTCATAACTGTTATATTCTCTAATAGTTTACTGATTTGCAACTTTAGCAAACATAATCTTGTTATCAGATAGGACACGAATATTTTAACATAACTGACAGCATTCACCACGGTATACAACCTACAGAGATAAAATCCTTCCAACTGATATTTCGGTTGATGATGTCGAGCTTATGCTGAAAAAAAACTGTATATCAAACATCATTCATCGCAAAGCCCTGTTTTCATGCTGTTAATATTAGTCATTTATTAAAACATCTTGAGAGAAATAAATGCGTAAAATGGACCAGGCACGTGTAGATTTGTATGCGTCATTTATAAATACTCGAGTCATAATTGTAGTAAGTGAATAATAAATCCTTGTTTGGTGTATGTATGTCTTGACATCACATTAGTTATTATTCACATGTTCTTAATACTTTTGACCATGTGTAGATGAACTTTTAATATTCACGTGCAGTAGCTTGTATAATAAAATCAATGTGCTAGCAACTTGCATATATGCACACGAACATAAGTGTGGACTAATAATGGCTGGAGACGGCTTGAATGTGTAATGAAGAAAAACTTTAATATTAGTTTAACATAACAGCAAATGTACAACGTTTCGACAAGGTTTTGTCATCATCAGGTCATCATCATCATCATCATCATCATCAAAGTGGGTTCCTCGTCATCGAATAAATGTGGATATAACCACAGTAAACAATAGGTTATCCATATCTGATTTGTATTGTTAATAGGAATAAAGCAATCTGCTGAATAAGTGGCGATATTGTAAAAAGTTAACAGCTAAGCCTGACGAAGGGCATATATATATAAACGTTGTTTAGATTAAGTTTGTATTTAAAAATGTGTAGCTTGTAGTGTTCGATATGTATATTGCGTGTAACGAAT
>NW_013666067.1:68084-78391 GCF_000517525.1 Limulus polyphemus | reverse complement strand
ATTCGTTACACGCAATATACATATCGAACACTACAAGCTACACATTTTTAAATACAAACTTAATCTAAACAACGTTTATATATATATGCCCTTCGTCAGGCTTAGCTGTTAACTTTTTACAATATTTCTTGCAACAATTTTTCCACGTCTTGCGGTCTATTTTTACAGTTTGGTGAAAAAGTAATTAAGGATTATTATACTAAGTGTATTGTGTTTTCATAATTATACATCATTACCAATTATGTTCCTCGGTGGATCAGCGGTAGACTTGAAGGGCTTATGGCGCTAGAATTTGAAATTCAATCCCTGCGGCGGACACGGCACTAACAGCCTATTGTACAGCTTTGCGCTAAAACAAAACAAACCGACTAAGAACAGTCTTGTTTATGTTCGTCATTTAATGAGTTCGTGATTTATGCGGCATCATGTGATGACTCAATGAACCTTTAACCGTGTACTTGTATGGAAAACAATCTGTAAACCAGAAGACACCCATAGTAGTTAGCGTCATAAAATATTTATTTCAAGCACATTTGTTCTGACATGTGCCTCTCCCTTCTCTTTAGTGGTAAAGCGGTATGCCTTCGGACTTACAGCGTCAGAAACCTGGTTTAAATACCCGTGTTGGGCAGAGCACAAATAGCCCATTGTGTATAACTTCAAACAAACTGACATATGAAGCTTATTAATGGTGTTCTATGTGAATAGAATGTAAAGTTGTTTTCATGAGCTAGTGAAGTAGTGCTTGGATAATTAATTTTTATTTTCTGATTATTAATAAATTAGGGTCTTTAAAGACGCAAACTACTAACATCCGAGACTTACGAACCCGAGCTTAACAAACAACCCTGTTTTGTCTTTAACTTCAGCAGTATTATTGGACCGGACGTGGTCATGTAGTTGGCATACCCGGACTATGACACTGTAGTTCATGGTTCGTGGCCATTTGCCACAAAACCACGATCCTCACTTAGTGGCTATGGGTGCGTTGTAACGGTTATTACCTAATCCCACTATTCAGGCAGTCAAGAATAGCTCAAGAGTTGGAGATAAGTATAAGTAATGCCTTCCATATTGACTGTCATTTCAAAATTAGGGACTGCTATGCACAGATTAGATTGCTCTTGGTGTAGATTTGCGAGAAAATTCTGGAACAAACAAGCAATTTTATTAATATTGTGCGTTGAAAATTAAAGCACTTTATTCTTATTAGCTCAATAAATGATTGTTTACTGAATTAAATTTCCCCCAATGTTTTCTTTACATTAGGTATGTATATACAGTTTTTAATTTCGAAGTGATTTGTGAAAAACATTAATTTGAATAGTAGACTTTTTGTGATAACGCCCTTTACTTTTAGTATTTTCGTTCAACAAAATCGTTTGGATTTTCTTGCACTGTGGTGGGTGACCTGTCCTTGACTGTGACATAGTGAATAGTTGTACAACATCATTAATGCAGAAAAGATTTAAATTCAAACGACAAATTCTGTCACGATAGCATGGAATTAAAGCATAAACTCGCAGAATATTGTGTACAACGTCATGGGAAGTGAGGAACTTCAAAATAAATTTTCAACCGTGTAAGTATCTTTTGATATACATTTGTATGCATAAATAAGCCGTTGAATTAGTGCATTTCCCAGATCTTTGCTAACGGTTTTCTTATACGGAAGTGACAGCTGAATTCACGCAACAGGTAAACGTGAAATTCTTTAGCAAACTTAAAGTACAGAACTCTGCACTAGTTATTCCGAAGCCCACTCTCCATCCACGTAGCCGCATGGTTTAATTTCTGTTTCACGATCATTTTGTTTACACTACTAGAACGTCTGTCTACTAACACAAAAAAAAACTGCTTTGGTTAGAACTTTGATAATAATTAAAAAAACATTGACTTTAAACAAATGGTGTATTTTTTTAACTATATATACTAACGAAAAAAATAATTTAGCTTATATTGCACTTCTTAAACATCTTAGTTATCAAATATATATTTTTAAGAATATTCTTAAGATCCGGTTGAAAACACAATTAAGAAACCCGATAACTCTAGTCCTTTTGCAAAATAAACCAGATTAAGAGAAGTCCACCTTTCGGGTTACTTTCTTTAATTGCGCAGATAATGTAAATGTACCGAAACAGAACAGCAGCTGGTTTGGTGAGTTATTTCTTGGATCTGCTCCAACAACAGGTGTTCTTCTCTAGCAACCAGCCTGAAGGTATTCAACCCCTCTCCCTCCCCGCCCCACTGCCACCTTCCCCCACGCGCTCAGCTTAATCGTACCACGAAGGCCACTTCCAGGAGCAGCTGCTTTATATCCGTCTGCCGTCGTTACTGCCTGCTCCTTTGTTTAAAGTGCTTATTGATACACGTACTATCGAGAGTAGTGTATTCTCCGTACTTGTTGTAATGAGACGTGTTCGAAAAGCACAAGGTATAGGGAGCGAGCATTACTGATATTCGGTATTTCATACGTTTTTTTTTGTTTTTTTTTCAGTTTATTTGAAACTCCTGTACATTTCGTCTTTTGAGTTAAAAGCTTAGTTTGTACTGTGCACAAAACTTGTTTTAATGTACCGGTAACTGTTACGGAAATTATATACAAAAATATGACCCAGATGTGGATTATTCTGCCTTTACAACTACCAGTTCATCGGAATGGTAGGCAAGAGTTTGCAAATATGAATATACGTTGTGTCAGTATAGTCATGATCTCAATTATCAAAGGGTGTACATAGTATATATATGTGTTAGTATAATCATGATCTCAATTATCAAAGGGTGTACATAGTGTATATATTTTGTTAAGCTCTGTGTAGCATGTTAGTATTTGTAAAGAAGTACTAACTGTAAAACTATTTTTATAAAATATCATGCATGCGTTTCAGATAGCCTTAAACCTTTATGAACGTTTTAAAGATGCTTTCTAGCTTCATAATTAACATCTTCACAAAGGAACAGATATCAGATAAAAGTAAAATATTACCTGTGTGTTTGCTTTTTTTTTAACTAGAGATTAAGATTATCAATTTCATTATATATATATTTTCCTCATAATTCTGAAAATACTTAAACTACGCTTTTGAGAGAGAGAGAGATTAAAAAATCTGAAGCAAAAACCTTCCAAACCGATGTTATCGCAGGTTTTCTTCACTGGACATCTTAGCCGACTGCTGCTATATCAATCATTATACATGGTAATTAGATTCAGAATTGAGTTTGGAGATCACTAAAAACTAGAGTAAACACACGGTAAAGCATGGGATTAGCTACACGACACTCAAGTCTGGGGTAAATTTTTATACTTCTTTCAACTAAAATTACCACAAATCTTATAATTATACGTTTCTTTTTAATAACGCACTATTTTTGCACGTGGACTATACATGCAGATTCATCGATGGCTATATCTAATACAAATAGCAATATCTTTAATTTTCATTTTCAAATTTCGGTCCATATTGATTGTCTTCTATATGTTAAAAATTGTACGATAACATGAGAAAAAACAAAGCAATGTCTACACTATATTAACAAATCCTGACATTATTGTTATTACACCAGATAGACTGAATTGCCTTGTATTTTTCCAAATTTGTTAAGGTTTCAACAGAACTTTTCCATAAAGTTGACGTTGAGTACGAGTTTTGACTTATTCATTGTCTCTTTAAGATGGTAATAGTGATATTACTCAGGTTACTAATTTTTCAGATGGGTATGTCGAACTTAATGCGAATGATATGTAAAACAACCTTTTGATTCTAAATATGAAAAATTGAAAGGTAAAAATTGAATATGGATTTTTTTAAACACCTTAGGTCATTGAGGGTGTATCTATACAGCTATAGATCTCATCTACTTTTAACTCGCGGTAATAAATCGTAATTTCCGAAGTGTTCAGCTCACCACTTGCCTGGTTCAAGAGCTCTGACTTTCTGTGCTAATTTTACGAAAATCATGTAAACTGTGTGTCTCTGGCAACATGACTTAAGGTTAGGGTGTTTCAAAGTTATCTTCCTATTTTGAACTTAAATAAGAGAAAGTGACTAATAAACATACAAAATACAACTTGCAAAATTTTGTAGCCCAGTTTACTACCACTAAATCTTATAATCGTGAAAACGGAAAGAAAGATCTTTAGCTTCGATCATTGAATATGAGTAGGACTGAAGCTTTGGTTAGAGATTCTAGTCCCCCAGTGGCACAGCCGTATGTCTGCGGATATTTTATTATTGATAATTATTATAATTATATTTTTCTGAAATATTTAATAGAAGCCGTTAAAATACAACTTAATATCTATCTATTTAATTATTTTTAAGAACTTTGTTACCTCCCAGTGGGTAAGTGGTAAGTTTGACTATAGTGTTAAAAGTGGCTTTTGATACCCGTGGTGGGCACAGCACTGTGCAGCTTTGTGCTTAACAAAAATATATAAATAAAGAACTTTATTCGGTTAAAAAGTGGAATAATTTAAAATATAAATAATAATTAAAACAACGACGTTTTGCCAGTGTTTACTAGTCATCATCTGGTACACCCGTGTTACACAGATATATCTTCAATAGAAGAAATCCAATATTTTCTCCTTGATTCTATTTTTAAGTACATCAGTGTGTGTGTGTTAATGATTTTCACTTCTCCATGTAGTTAAATATATGGTTATTTAGTAAGTTTATTTTGTATGTTCACCTGAATGACACCTTATGCACACAATGTGCTAAACGACTAAGTCAAAGAACCCTGTGTTGCCCTTAATTTTTATTTCAGGACCAGAGGGAAGCCAAACAATCGGCGACTGAAGAGACTGCTCTTAAATAAATAGTTGGACTGACTGTCACTCTTATAACGTACCCCCAGATGAAAGTGTGCAGTATATTTGTTAGTACCACTCTAAATTTACATTTAGTATTGCAAATCCTCTGTGTGGTTAAACAAACAAAAACTCCCATTACAAGTGTGTGTGCGTGAGAGAGAGACAGCATTATCGTCGTTAACTTTCTATCCTTCATTTATTTATGTGTAGAAAAAAATGGTAAATAAAACTTTAGAAATTTAAAAAGTTCTCATCCGGTTAAGTTGGAAATTATTTAGATGTACACGTGACAGTGGAATGTATTCCACTGTTGTATTAGTTTTATTAATATTTTATTAATTTTTCTAAAAAAAGGGGATCTGACGCGTCAAACAAAACAAGTCTATGAATAGATATTTATTTAAATTTGAAGTCGTCATTTTACAACACATAAGTGACTTTACTATTGAACAAACTGACTTTGGCTTCAACATAAAGACAATCAAAACGTCATGTTTAAAAAAAAATATTATCAAACTACTAAAAACTTTGTTACTTAACAAACGTAATCAACATACAAATTGGGTAGCATTTAAGCCGCTGTTTCTTCTCACGGTCTTTATTGGTGCTAAGACAAGTTTTGGAGTTATGGACCTTGCAGTTTCTATTTTACAAAATGTTTTAAGTTGGTACTAGCTTCCAATAAGCTTAAAGGAGGAAGTAATAAATGCATTATATTTATATTTAATCTGCATATTTTAATTTTTTTATTATTATGTTCTAACGTGTAAGAATTTGCATCATGAATATCAAAAATAGTTATGTTATAATCTATTAAATAACGAAAGGATAAGACAACCAATAACATGCGCGATATAATTGAAGCACTAAACATAAGGACTTTGTGTAATTGTGTTAAAGAAATCCATATTTTATTTTTGAACTTTGAGTACAATTCCCCCCCCCCCTGTGGCTCAGCGGCAAGAATGAACCTTTATATAATATATTAAAGCAAAACAAAAATCAGCAAAGATAGTCCACTTTTGTAGCTTTGTGCTTAAAAAAGAAAACTGATTCTCAATTTTGTTTCACCACTATATTCAAAATATTGTATAGTAATATGTGAAGTAAAACAAACAGAGGCAACGGTTGGAGATTTTGATTTCAAAAGTTAAAGTTAAAAATCTAGAAGTTGGTATAGAAGTCGAAAAGTCGTCACCATTTCATTTATCAGTTATTAGAAGTCCAGTAAAGTTCTCAAACTAAAACTTAAAAGCGTATAGTTGAAGTCGAATACTTGAAATATCGTTGTTGCATTATTGTAGCATTCTTAGTGTTTTTATTATTATTTACATAGTTTTTTATTGTTTAATGAATATCCAAAAAAGGTTGTTTTGTTAATGTCTACTCAACTGTGAGGTAGTACTCTCCATCTGACAAGAATCACTGTGTTCATTCTTGTTTGATCACATTTAAGTAATTGTTTATTTGCTCGAGCTCAAATAAGTTTGTTGTACGAAATACTTAGTCTCTAACCTTAATCCTAAGAATAAGAAAAAATGGAGAGACAAATAGCGGGGAGTGTTTGTTAGTAAATCAACCGAGATGAAATTTATTGTTTACATAAATTTTTCATAGGTTCAAAAGAACTGGCGAATCGGTAAGCTGGTCTGATCTGATCTGATCCCGGTGTGGGGTCAAGTGGCTACAGGGTCAATAGGAGAGGAGAACGTTAGTAATTATATGAATTATGATTGAAAGTAAAGAAAAATGTTATAACATATCATCCACATCTAGTAGACATCACCCACTGCCAACTCTTAGGATGCTCTTATCAGGCTTATAACGCACCTTCAGCCCCAAAGTGCAGTTCAACAAGCTAACCACAGGACAGTGTTCGGCTCAGAAGAATAACTGTTGCATAAAATACTAATAACTGATCTCTAATTTCGTTTGCAATTATCACTTTACATGAGAAACGCTTCAATTTGAAAAGAATCTTGAGCTTTCATGTAATGTTACAAATATCCCAAAATGTATTCCAAGTCAAGATACTTTTTCTGAACATGCGTTGATACTTCTCTTTCTCACATACATTGTAGCACGTTAATTTATTGCCAGTAGTGACTCCACTGGTGCTGTTTGTACGTCTAAATCGAACCTCACGCAGACCGACATTTTAACGTAACATTCAAGGACATGTACATTTATTGTATGAAACTGATCTAAATATATTACCGTCAAGCACTTGTATCATTCTACAGGCATCCATCCGATGTTTAGTTTCCAATGTCAACTACTTTGCGGTAGTATTACCATGACCTAATTAGCCACTCGGCCAGAGTCGTCAACGTGAGGGTTGAGAGAATGAAATTTACAAAACCAAACCTTTGGCATCATTGAGTTTGTTGCTCCTATTTCTGTATTTGGATTATTCTTAGCTGGTATGTTACTTGTTTTTTTCGGGGGGGGGGGGAGGCCATGTAAACAGAACACAATTTATATAAACGGAAATGGATAACTGTTTCTGTATCAGAGTGAAAAGGTTCTTCATATTCGTTCATTCGTCAATTTTCATTTCAAATAATCGAGAATGCTGTCAGTGTAAAATAATATCATCACGGTCACCTCGTGTGGAACGTCTATAGTTTGTGATTCAAGTAGGTTACTTAATTTCACAGAAGTTGAAGCTGCAAAATGAAAGCTTTATCAATATGCTTAATAACTGTACAATATTTTGGCGTGTTTGTGCGTAGCATTTTATCAAAAATCAATATTACTCATTTCTTTGGACTGGCATGGCCTGGTGCTTAAGGCGCTAGACTCGAAATCAGCGGTTTGTGGGTTTGAATCCTGTCGCTTAACAAGGTCTCCCTTTTAGAAATGCGCTATTCTTTATCAACGAGAAGAGTTTGCAAGATGGTATTTACTAGCTGCCTTTCCTATAGTATATGACTTTAGTACAGCTAGCCGTCGAGAAGCCTTGCGTGAAATTCGTAAAACAAATATCCCTTCTATTCCGTTATATCTGGTTTAATTATTGAACATTGTTGTTATTTTCTTAGTGTACAGCTATACATTCTGTCCAACCCCGGGAATCGAACCCCGGATTTTAGCTTCTCAAGTTCTTAAACAAACTGCTGACACTCGGGGGGCTTCGTTGTTTGTTCAACTTATTTAATGACCTGCATTAGTGCTACTTGATTGTAACTTTCGTCGTTTTTTCTTAAGACAGACTAAGTTTTTACTTTAGTAGCTGGAAATTGTATATACTGACCAAAGTTTAAGGTTATTGTATTAATTGATAAATCATTTAGTGGCAAGATGCCACATGAAAGGCACCATCATATAGAAATGATGGTTTTAATGGCTTATTGATCTGTACTATCTAGCATCCAGCTCTGAAATGATGGTTTAGCTTGTGCTAATATTTCATCAAAACATCGCCTTTGTAAAAGAAAAAAAAACAGATGTAAGTTTCAAAAGGATCTTTTTGTTTCTAATTAAAATGTATGATAAACTTACCAAGTTAATTGGGTTGTACATTCTTTAAACAAGGAGAGAGAATAAAACAAATTGTCATTAAAACTTTTAATTCCAACATAATATCGAAGAAAATAGAAACGCATTAATAACTGATAACAATCAAAGCCACGTAGGTGACAAATATACAAGAACAAGAGTAAAGAAAGTAATTTAACAAAACCTCCCGTAAGCTATGGCAGCTGGATCAGGAATCTATACATCGACCACTCCCAACATGCTATTATAATCAGATTAACTTGGGCGTCATCTATAAATTACCAAAGGCAGATGTATTATCACAAAAAACTATTTATCAGAGAGAGGTGTTAATCTTGCGCCCCTAATTACCAAGAAAGTAATGAAGAATACCGCCATGAGCAATAGTATTTCAAGTGAAGTTACACCGCACATTGTTCATTGTGTAAGAGTTAAATGTTTAAAGATATCTATAAAACTGGTAACAACATTACTTGAAAGATTCTGTAGAATTGTTCTCATCTAGCTTCCTTACATTCTAAATGGTAGCGAAATAAAATGGAAACGGCAAAAAATAGAATAACAGTTTCTTCTAGTGGAAACGTATTAACTTGCACTAGCCTACTGAAAACCAGCCAAACGGGACATTAATGTGTTACATATTACAATGTACCCCGGACGAGCCTCCGATTTATTACCTAACGTATTATTTCAAATCGCTTGAAACCGAGTTAAATGATGATTTAGATATTAAATAAATGTCTTTGTATTCAATTTATTACACTTGCCAACAAGATGGGTACGCTTTTTTTAATACAAATGTATTATAATATACAAACAATAACACAATGTACAATAACAGTTATTACAAATAATGATCTATGTATAAAATTTTTACAAACTTTACAAACAATATTTAGTCCTCTATCTGGTTTGGAACTTCCTTTATCTTCTCGAGGGCTCACGATGAATGAATTAATTTTGAGTAGATGTGGATACATTTTAGCTAGCCAGCTTTGTATTTTTCGTTCTTCGCCGGATCGTACGCCGAAATATTCACCGCTGAAGTTATATAATGTTTTTGTAAAAATACTAATGTCTATGTGAATCTGCTGAAGTTAAATGGCTTGTAATATTCGAAATCTATAAACGTTCCTGGTCAAATATCTCAAGTTCCCGATTAATAAGCATTATAATAATCAATTATAGCTTCCGAGTTTCATAGCACACCAACTATAGCAAACAAATAATATATACTGTCTTTTGGCACGTCGCGTTGATTATATTTATAGGTGTGAGGAGAGTTCCCGAAATTTAAGCTTACGCAACAATACAAACGATACATCAGAGTTTACATATACACGCATATTGTTCATTCTTACGCTCGAGAATTTTCTACAATTTTAGTGAATAGATTTAACAGTACAAGTTATGTACATTTCTGAATATAAATTTAACTTAAACATCGATATTAAAATAGATATAGGATTACAAATCCGTCACAAATAATAAAAAAATAGTTACGAGAAATGGATAAAGGAAGTAGTAAATCTATATAAATAATATCCTATTGTTTGTTTCTCCAGATTTGTTTCTCGCAAATTTCTCAACCAAACTACGCATCTCACTCTTAGAAAGGCCGTGATCATGTGACGACTGGCTTCGATTTTTTTTTATTTGTAAAGTATTTCACACAAACTACACTTAACTCGCGTGTAATATCCTAAAAAATTAATATTGCAAAAATACAATTGCTCTGGGGTTTCTCGACTTACTTACGATAACCATATGCTTATCACTTTGTGAACACATTCAGACGTTTCTGCATAATCAGTTAAGTTTACCTTCATTACAACTTGGCATTTACTTTACTTTGCAATATATTAGCTCCAGCTTTCGTAGATTGCTATAAATACCTTTTAGCTACTTTTTTTTCTTCGGTATGGATTTTATTATTCGTTTCTGTGAGTTTCTTTATTTCAACTCGTAAAACCGTATCTTACACTGA
>NW_013666067.1:64551-67519 GCF_000517525.1 Limulus polyphemus | reverse complement strand
ATATATATATATATATATATATGTGTATGTATATATATACACACACACACACACACACACACACCATTATTATACTTTACTGTTAATCTACGTGTAGCTCTATTATATAAAGTTACATATACGTGAGGTTTCTTTCTCTGACCGCGTAAAATTGTTTTTCAAACAGACCAGGATTGATCGATCTAACACAATGCTTGAAAGACAGTACAGCTTAAATGCCGTGCGTGAAAATGATTGAATAAGGTAAATTCAAGCGAAGGGCATGAAAAATACCGCAAATATCTTGCGGGTCGCGTCTAGTATATGTAAAGTCTAAATTTATTTATAACGTTATTTATTAGAAAATGTAATTAGTTTGCTTAGCGAAAATTACAACATTCTTAAGGTAAGGTTTGAAACATTCCCATCACAGAAATGATATTTTTATCAATTTCTTGATAGTCCCGGCTTAAGCTTTTCTTAACTGGAAGGGGGGGGGAGGATAATGAAACCTTTTAGGGGTCTCGCCCCCACTAGCGCTGGCCCTAGTCTAGCCGGCCTTATACTAATGTTACTTGTTAATACGGCTTTCTTATTGAATACTACATCAACCAAACATAGTGTATACAAACATTTTACCGTTATGAAGATTTTCCATATCTTTGACTCGTATAGACAGTGCTGTTTTAGTTTTTATTTCGTTTTGCTTGTTAGTTTTAATTTTGACGTTAATTTTAGTGTCCATTCCGTTTTGAGTTTTAAATCAAAATCACTTGCTTGTAAATTCTTTCAAGTGTGTAATTACTAGTAATCATTTTGATAATTTACATCTTGTGATGTGAAAAATATATTCTTGCAAAAAAACTAAGACTTGCAAATGTACCATTTAGCTATATTGCAAAGTCTAGACAATAACCACAACATTGATTACAGTGACTAGTGACCAGACAACAAAGATAAATATTTAAACTTGTAATATAGAACTTACGAAACACTTTTGAAAAATAACTTAGTTATTAGTCTCCATTATGATTGTGAGTATGTGACAAAAAAGCTTATTCTGTCTGACATTTAGGCCTAGTAAACTCGGTAACATTCACAGACTGACCCTTATTGCTCTTTCCAACACCATAAGAAAATTTAACGTATTTGCTTTTAAGAGAAAATTTGTTAAGTTGAAACCTTTCCAATTGAACAGATTCTTACCAACTACTGGCCACCAGTCTCATTTAATCCTAATAAACTTATACTAATAAACAAGAACATTCTTCAAAGAGAATTGCACAGCACCGAACATAATATGGCATTATTAAATATCAAGGATGATGTCAGCAGAAGTTCACAAATATGACCTTAAATACTAATTTGTTCATTATAATAACAACAACAACATCTTATGTTTTATTGTCAGTTAGAACCATTGGCGATGACGTGCAAATAATCATGTCAATCAGAGCATTCATCTGGTATGGATATTCTGAAGAAGATTGTCCTCTGACGTGATCGTGACAGACAATCCAGCAGTTTTTCTTGTCTAGGTTTGACTGACCTTTGTCGCCGGAACCCTTTGCTAAACGCCTTGCTCTTTTCTTTCCTGCTTATCAGCAGTGACAGAGTTCATCGTAAATTTTTCGGTGTTTTTGGTCAAATGTGTGTTTACATCAGCGGGGTTCTTTACAGCTAAAAGTATGACGCAGCCCTCAAACAAATATTTTTTTTCACTTTGTAAATAGTTAAAATGTTGCCGAATAGGCCTTACTTTTCTTCGCCCCACTCACACAGCAGACGCGACACCTGCATTGGCTATGTTTCTCGAACGGTTAGCAGTCGCAGAACGTTAGATATGTGTGGCTGTGTAGTGTGCTCGTGTATCATGTATTTATATAAAATAGATGGCGACCATAGATATACCGCGAGAAACCAGGTTGGTTACATTATTGAGTATTAGAGTAGGTTACATAAGCCATGTGAAGTAATTAAATGTTTTCATTACGGCTGGTGCCTAATTTCCACGATTTGGTATTTAGTTTTTCAAGGAAATATACTCGTTTTGTTACTGTTTTCATATTTTTAATTTTCGTTCGTGATCCTTTTGAAGAAAAAAAATTAGTTATTTTGTTCACGTAATACCTTTTCGTTTTCAAAAAGTTTTCGTTAACGAAAATTCAACATTTTTCGTTTTTATTTCGTTTTCATTAACGTAAATATCGCTGACTGTAGGTATAAACTTGATTCTAATTTTTCAAATTTACACACATCATCAACAAAGTGTAGCTTGTTGGTTAATTTGAATTAAGAGTAATTATCTAATTACTAGTTAATGTAGGAAGCTTCCTAGAGCTAGTTAAGCAGTTACTGTTTAATAAATTCACGGATATATTTTTTTTCTTTTCCACCTTTAACTAAAAAGATAAGGTGAATTAGATATACCTAAGAAAATTAGCTGAATGCCTTTTTCTGTCACTCTTTTTTGTGGATGTGTAACACTACTGTTCATTAAAACAAAAAATATTGTTACGTCTCTGGTCGTTTGTTAATTTTCCGTAGAAATTCTTTCCGAAGAAACTTCTGCGATACAAGTCCTTTCATAAATAAAACTAGTTTATTCTTTCTCAATTCAACTTTGCAATACACTTAATTTTCACAGTCAATTTAACTTAAACTCACGCTAAAATTCAAAACTATTCACGCCCTTTACTTACGTCACTACCGCGCTTGACTCAATTATCCGTCTCTGTCTGTTTGTAATTCTATTCCCCATTCATTGTCTGGCGCGCTTATATAAAATAATAGCGGGCGCCTAGCAAATACTGGATTATTCGTGATGTTCCCGATCTTTCTAGAACTCATTACGTGTTATTAGCGTCCCGTGACTTCCGCTGTTGTAACACTGCCCCTTCCTTAGTTTTGTTCGTCCCGAACAATAGCCATTTAAATTGAACCAATAGATAATTAACAATAACTTAATTAAATGTACAGGATTTACAAA
>NW_013666067.1:63042-63551 GCF_000517525.1 Limulus polyphemus | reverse complement strand
ACCATCCCACCAGACTGTGGGTGGAGTGGCATTGTTCTGGCTTTCGTACGCCAAACAACTTGCAGCATTCATGGAACACAGCTGATTCAAAGTTACGGCCTTGATCTGGATGCAGTTCGTAAGGCATTACAAATCTGAAGAAGAAATCACTAATAGCCGAAGCTACAGTTGTAGCTTCCTGATTTGGTATTGCATATGCCTCAGGCCACTTGGTGAAATAATCCATCACCACACAAATGTACCTGTTTCCAGCACGAGTTTGCGGCAAAGGACCACCAATGTCAATGTCTACTCACTCCATTGGTGCACCAACTTGATATAACTTCATTGGAGCATGTCCCTTATGCTTGGGTCCCTTTTAGCACATGTACTGCATGCCCTGCACCATTCTTCCACATCTTGCCTCTTACATATCCAGTAAAATATCTGTTATAGGTGACTCAATGTTTTCTTAACTCCGAGATGTCCTCCTGTTAAACATCATGAGATTGATGCAGCACAATTCCCGT
>NW_013666067.1:61268-62214 GCF_000517525.1 Limulus polyphemus | reverse complement strand
CTGCTGTAATCTCTCTTTTGGTTTCTTTTCTCGTTCTTCTTGTTTCTTTTCTTTTTCCTCCAACAACTGTTGTAATCTCTCTTCTTGTTTATTTTGCTGTTCGAGCTGCCACTGTTGCAGATTTTCTTGCCACTGCTGTAATCTCTCTTTTGGTTTCTTTTCTCGTTCTTCTTGTTTCTTTTCTTTTTCCTCCAACAACTGTTGTAATCTCTCTTCTTGTTTATTTTGCTGTTCGAGCTGCCACTGTTGCAGATTTTCTTGCCACTGCTGTAATCTCTCTTTTGGTTTCTTTTCTCGTTCTTCTTGTTTCTTTTCTTTTTCCTCCAACAACTGTTGTAATCTCTCTTCTTGTTTATTTTGCTGTTCGAGCTGCCACTGTTGCAGGTTTTCTTGCCACTGCTGTAATCTCTCTTTTTGTTTCTTTTCTCGTTCTTCCTGTTTCTTTTCTTTTTCCTCCAACAACTGCTGTAATCTCTCTTGTTAATTTTGCTGTTCGAGCTGCCACTGTTGCAGGTTTCTTGTAACTGCTGTTTTCTCTCTTCTTGTTCTTGTATTGCTGCCATCAAATCTGCTAAGTTGTAATTTGATTTGCCACCTCTCGTTTCTATCTTCTTTTTTTTACTTTTTTTTTCGATCCCACTTCTGACACCAATTTGTTACGTCTCTGGTCGTTTGTTAATTTTCCGTAGAAATTCTTTCCGAAGAAACTTCTGCGATACAAGTCCTTTCTTAAATAAAACTAGTTTATTCTTTCTCAATTGAACTTTGCAATACACTTAATTTCCACAGTCAATTTAACTTAAACTCACGCTATAATTCAAAACGATTCACGCCCTTTACTTACGTCACTACCGCGCTTGACTCAATTATCCGTCTCCGTCTGTTTGCAATTCTATTCCCCATTCATTGTCTGGCGCACTTATAATCAAGAATAGAGGGCGCCTAG
>NW_013666067.1:32549-60328 GCF_000517525.1 Limulus polyphemus | reverse complement strand
ACGTGTTACTAGCTTCACGTGACTTCCGCTGTTATAACAATATGTAATTAAACATTGCTTAATTTTTTACATATTTTACAAAATTTTATACTTCCCAGTTACTTAAGCAAGAATCTTCATTTTCTATTTTACTTATTTGATACTTAGAAACGGCTCTTATTCTTAGAATTGAATTGAAAAATAGGTTTTATACAAGTCCAACCTTAAATAATTTAAAAATGTAGCTAAACAACACAAGCTATATCATTGTTTGTAGCAACAGAAGGATTTGAGGCTCGTGTGTATAATACTAATGGCTGAAGATGACATATTTCCATGTCTCCAAAATAAACTTATTTCAATGAAACGAACTAATAATCTCGTTATTAAATTTCTGTTCTGTACATTGGTGTATAAAATACATTTTAATACTAGTGATAAACGACCTTATAACACCAAATTTATTTTTCTTTTGTTTTATTCTCAGCGTTTCGATTTATAGCGTCTTGGAGCGTTCCACTAAAACACGGTTACGGTTTGATTTTAGTGGAACGTTCCAGAACAAGCTGTAAAGTGTGTCAGATTGAGAATCATAGGGTTCATTATTCATGTACCGTTGCTGCAAAGTTATGCTCCGCACTTAGGGTCGTGGGTGCGTCTTGAGGGTACAGTCAAACCCCACTATATGATTCAGACAAATTTAGATTTGCACAAGTGTTGGCGGCGCATTCCCTCTAGTTTATCACTTCAAAATTAGGGCTGGCTTGCTCGAATATCCAACACTTGTATCTTATAAATTGTAAGGCTGCCATCAGTTTCAATCTAGTAAAAACTTTTATAATTCACGAGAGTGGTATCGGCCTAAACGCTGAAGAGATACGTGTATTTGGTTGTTTTATTCAGTGAATTTATTATGCATATCAACATTGTATCATTTTTCACTTTAAACTTTTCAAATTTAAAATATTATCGTAACGTACAGTTGGCTATTCAGCTATTTAGATTTTTATTTTCTTCATCAGAACCATCATGATTTAAAAAGGCACGTTAAAGTAAAGGATCTGTATAAAGTGTTGTATTCTCTGTTGTAGTACATGTTAATTTTGAAACGTGTTTTGCCTACGCTATGCATGCATATGTTGCAATATTTTCGAAACGTGACTGTTAGTGTTTGTTGAAGTTCATCAGTTCCAAAAGGTTTTGCTGTTCAGACGGAAAATGTTTTACAGATGTAAAATAAGAAGAGAAATTGTAATGCAACAGTTGTTATATCATCTGTGTACTTTAAATTACAGTGTATTTGTAAACTCCTAGCGGTGCCCTTGATTTCACCTTCTGCCTTTAAACTACAAAAGTTGTAGACTTAATATCGTCATTACATTTTTTTTTCAATTTTAAAATTTATTGAAAAATAAGATGTATATTTGACTTGACATATAACTTCTATTTTTAAACATGTTCATGGTTGTTGAAAAGCTTGCTGGAAAATATTTTTACCCCAAATGATAGACATTAAATATTTCTAGCCAAACAAGACTTTTTATAATTTTCCACAGTTTCTTCTGTTCTACAGTAGGCACAGCATACTTAAAAATACTTACGTTTCAATTAATTTTCTTTAGTGAATTTCAAATGCAAAACAGTTTAGCTCACACTTGATGTGAAAATTTACTTTGTACAAGTGAACTCGAAATGCCAAAACTATGGTTTATATTTTCTTGTTATTATTCGCGTTGAACGAACATATTTCATTTGAAGTTGATTCAGATATACAGTAGGAAAAAAAAAGTGCTTAATGTATATGAAACTCTCAACAGCCAAACCTTTTCAGCAACGTAAGAGTATAAAAGTGTGTGTATAAACAAAACGCTATCTATACCAAGGAAAAGATTCGCTTAATGAAAAACCAAAATTACTTTAATCTTCCAGAAACAGTCTGCTTATTTTTTTTTAAATAAAACACAGTTTTGTGTGTTGTTGTTCAAATGCAATATTATGTTGCCCGATTCATTTTTGGCGTTAATATTTTGCCATGTAATGGTTTAATATATTATATCTCACGCACACACACACACACCTTTTTATGTATTTTTAAGATTTTGGTGTGCATCTTATAAGTTGTACGCGAACAGAAACTATGTACAATCGTATTGCTAACTCTCTATGCGTGACCAATGTATCTAGTACTTGTTGACATCAAAGATTAAAGCTGTCATCAAATAACGTCACTAAAACTTTTTGTACATTGCAACAAGGAAAACTTGGCAGATGGAGGATTCTAAAGCAAACGATATGCACGGTATCTTTCATGTCACAGAAATGTCATGTCAGTATTACCTTTCGGTTATATTTTCATAAAGATGCAACACCAGCAAATATGGTTGTAGTTGCATAAGCGTTAATTTTTATTTCGTACCTCTGTTATATTACCTTACGCAACAAACATATATTTTTCGAACGCTCACTTAAAGAGAGCGTATACTTTTGTTTGAAGAAGAGATTTGTTACTGTGATCAACATACTTAAATCAAATATCCATATTTCGACAAATAAGGTTAATCAAGCCGTTTTAAATTAAAAGCAGTTTCGCTCTCTTCAAAGCAACCTGCTCGTGAAATCTTGTTGTTTTGACGATAACATAGTTTTACCTAGGGAATTCACGAGAGACATGTACAACTCTAGATACCGACTACATTTGATACTACTTCATCTTGTATAATGCTATTAAATCGACACAGTACGCCAGCTGAAGGAGGTAACTTTTTATTCGCAGTGATATTTTAAAGTGGAGAACTACATGCATCGTGTACTGTATCAGTTATGCTGCTAGTCACGAAATTTATTTAATTAAAGAGAATTTTGTTAGAAGAATTGTGGTACTTCAGCACCAAGTAAGTTTACTAAAGCTTTCGGTGCTGGTTTTTAAAGAGGAAAAATAAATGTTAAAAAGCACGTGGTATTCCACGTAAAACTATTTGCTCTCATCACTGAACATGCACGTCCTTTCAGCTGTGAAGGCGTTATAACGCCACGCTCAATTCTACTACTCGATTAGAGTAGCCCAAGAGTTGACTGCGAATGGTGTTGACTAGGCATCTTCTCCTTTAGTTTATCACTTCTAACTTAGGGATGACTAGCGCAGATAGCCCTTGAATAGATTGAGGTGAAATTAAACAAACAAATATAACTGTTTGCCAGCAAAGCTTTCAGTTATCCTAAGAACCAATGAGTAAAACAAAAGTTAGGCCCGCTATGCGGAGATTGTCACTGTGTAGTATAGTAATCTCTCCGATCTACAGTCGGTATCGCCTTGGAAAAAAAGACTCGACATCGATAGGTGGGGTAATTTAAAATTGTTAATTGCAAAAAAACGAAAACAATTTAAAACAAGTGTTAATGTTCAGTGGGGTATTTCGAACTTATAAAGTTACTTTACCATTCAAGCAAACTAAGATCAATGTCTAAGCTACATTTTAAATATTAGCCACCCTACATGTTAACCCCCCCCCCAAAGCTGAAACTTAAGATCTTTCAAGTTCTAAGAATGATTAGAAGCTATAAGTTACAGACATCAGTCAAAATCTACGTGATAGGGTCAAACCTGGCTATATATATACGTATGTGTGTGAGTATGTATATTCCATTTGCTGACTGGAAAGATGTCTTTCTATTATCTAGATTTCACATGCTATCTTCCTTTCCAGAAAGTCGGCTAATTGCCAACTAGCGAACCCATATCTTGCATGCTTTTTCGAAACGGGGAAGTTAAAGTAAGTAAATCTGTGCGTCCAAGTTAAGAACTCATAAAAGCACAATTTTAGAAATATTT
The DNA here is from genome assembly GCF_000517525.1 of Limulus polyphemus. Lineage (NCBI taxonomy): Eukaryota > Metazoa > Arthropoda > Merostomata > Xiphosura > Limulidae > Limulus > Limulus polyphemus. Next base: position 56,520 of record NW_013666067.1, on the reverse strand, counting down.
GCATCTTAACTGAGGGAGTAGCATGCATATGATACCATCCTGTACTACAAACATAGCTAATCATTTCACTTAGTGTCGGGTTTATTTTCTGAACGCTACATACTACTATTTCCTTAAGTTAAATATTGTTTGAATTTTTGCTACTTGAGGGCTACCTGCGCTAATCGTCCCTAATTTTCAAGCGATATACAAGAGGGAAAGCAGCTAATCAACACCATCCACCACCAATTAATGAACTACTGTAACTCGAATAGTGGGGTTTCACCATATATATTGTGTAGCTTCCTTATTTCTGTGTCACTACTTTACACATTACCTTTACTGCAGACAAATATTTTAGGTAAAGTTACACAGAAAACGTCTTTAAACACAATCTTTAGAGCATGGTAGATTCTAATGCACTAGCTGTGTTTTAAGGTGACCTTTTTTACTTGCTGTAGGCTGTAAAGTTCCAAACTATGCAAAATGTTTGTAAGCAATTATAGTGTCAGCATATATGAATGTGCAAAAGTTGGTTTCAACAGTCGCTTTACAAATAAGGATTAGAAGAGGGGCACCCTCAATAACTCTACGCATACGGACTCGGTCATTTTGGTGAGAGCAATACTATTTGGTTCCATGCATATGATGTGTGTGTAAAATTTCAGAATGAACATGCCTTAACTTATTTGCTGAAGTTCGTACTTACTAAAAGCACGTTTCTAAATAAAATAAGCATTTTTTTTGTAAGTACGCTATTTTACAGAATTACGAAATGAGAAATCTATTATCATCATTTTGCAATTTAGTTGTTTCGATATTTAGATGCTTTGCTAGAGCATGACAACGTGTAATTGTTTGTCTGGAACAGAAGTTCTGAAATTATTGTGGTAAATACACCGTGAAATTTGTTAAAATCTCCCAAACTGTTTGTTTCTCCATGATGAACAAGCCACCATTTCTATACGTTTTATACTACTGGGTTTAAAGGCATACTGAATAAAATAGTAAATAGGTGATTTGAAGTTTATAATATTTTAATTATGAGAAATAGAAATTGGTGTTATAGAACAATACCATTTACTCTTCTCAGTTCCATTTTATGTATTAAAGCACCTGATGATATGTTTATTGATTTAAAATCCAAATGAAAGGCCATTTAGTTAAGTAGCGTAGTCACAATCAACATGAACAACAGCGTAGCACCGATGTACCATATCTAAAGTCTGAATTTCGATAAAAATCTGATTCAGTCTTGAAAAAGGTAATCTATAATTGCAGTGAGCGAGAAACCATAGATATCAGTCATCTACTTCAGATTTAGATGATCATCTGCTTTGTATAAGTCTCCGAGCAACCTACCATTGGTTTGGAAGCAATTCTATATTCTGTTCATGACATTTTAAGACACTCGTAGCAAATTCTGTTACATCTTGGTATTGACCAAATTCCATTCCCCTGATGGCTTTCCACATGAGCGAAACATTGAAATATATATTGTGAGGTTTAGTCATGAATAACGCACAATTTGAAGCACTTTGATCTCTGATTCTAAATGACAACTGAGACAAAACTGTGTAAGATCACTGTAAATGTCATAAAATATATCGCCACCAACTGTTTGCACTTCAGATGACTGCTTATTAGATGCTTGATTTAAGTAACAATGAACTGAAAGAGTTATTGACCTTATTTTATAATGTTTGTTTTGCCATGATTATAGTTATACTATTACACGCAACGATTATCATTTAATTGCTGTGTGCAGCGTACATGCAAACTTTAATCCTTTATAATGACATTAGACAGAGTCGTATATCTCGCGTCTTTATAACTTGTGCTAGAGTTGGGCTTTCGGAAACGATATTAAATTTCTTGTTAGAACCAATTTGTTTTAGCAATGAGTGATACATAGTTTAATTCTGGAGTAAACTTTACTTTTGGAGAAGCCTGAAGATACACTTCTTTTTTTTTTTATAAAACATTGCATTTCTGTCTTGTAACAATTTGTTATGCCTATTTTTATTTTATTACAAGTTACAGTTATCAAAGCATAAATGAGAAAAGTAAACTGAAGTCTCAGAGTGCCAATAAATCACGCTGAATAAACCTGATGTATTGCCTGATGTCTTGAGCTTCTCTAAATGTACGTAAAGAATAGGGCTTGGACGCATGTGGACTTAATGTTTCTAGTTGCAAGAAATTCCAGAATGATGGGTGTGCAAAGATAAAGTTATAGTCGAACATAAAAATAGCTCTACTTTTTAATACATATATACGTAGAAATTAATAAACATGTTTGTATATCTCGATTAATATTGAAATAATACTCTCTATAATGTGATATGACTTCAGAAAAAAACAACTTAAATCTCATGGTTTCCTTCCTCTGTTATAATCATGCTATATTCACACTGCTTTCCCTTGTGTCCGTCAACTTTATTTAGGTTTTACTTATTCCGATCAGGCAGACGTACTAATGTAAACATAAATTACTACTTATTGATATAATCAATAACTCATTTAGAAAGTACATTTTGTTACTTAATGGCAGCATATTACTTTTTTCCTTCTCCTTTTTCGGCTTATTTGTTCTTCTTAACAACCTTCTGTCTTCTTTCATTTTATCTTGTACTCCGTTGCCTTTTATATTAACTTCTCAAACGCACGCTCAACCGATCTAATTCTTTCTGACCTTGTACCTCTTTCCCATATACACTAGATGTACTTTCGCAGGGTCCCCGAAATTGTTCGGTTTCAAGAGTAAATAAAACCAAAATTAACACTAACAAATATTTTTATTTCTTGATTTTGAATTTCCTATGGCATGCTGTGTTGTAGCCTACAGAGTACATAATTCTTCTTGTGATTCTTGGCATGTGCACGTTTAACTGACGTCACGACAGTACAAACTGTAATGTTAAGCGTCCTTTAAGTGACATCATTTTAGTGTGTACTGACTGACACGGCACACTATTATACAGTGGTGCGAGTGGTTAAAACAGATGACCACATCAGGCGGCCTTTAGACCCCTTTCAGGGATATTAATTATAAAGTTTCATAACCATAGGGGTGTTACTATCCCTACTGGCTGAATTTAGAAAACGGCTGCTATTTTCTAGTGAACTAGAGTACTGTGATTCCCCTAATTCAATGGAGACTGACCAGAGTCCGGCAGCTTTCTCACACTTTCTCAACTTCAACCAATGTTACCTTACACAACTTTATAACATACTAGCCATCTTTATCCGACGTTGCCCGGGTATTACCTGAACAGATAACCGATGTTTAGCTATTTTTAAAGCATGGCGAACGCGGTCACTGTCTCTGCGAAACTGCCGCTCTTGCTCAGTCTCAGCTTGACGATGAGCAGCTCGTCTTTTTAGTTGGCTGTCAAGGCGTGTTTCCCTTTCTTGTGGAGTCTCACTCTGTCGCCTTTATTGCATACGTTTTGCTGCTTGTGATTGGCAATCAGGTTTTTTTTTTCTCTTTCTCGACATTTTACTCTGAGATACATGATCTGCGTCGGAAATGTTTATCATACCTATCTCCATCCTACCCTCCCAAACTTTATGTGAATAAAAAACAATTTATTTTTGGAAAATTTCGTGGGTGCAACTTGTCTATTCTATTTTTTTAAAAAAGTTAGTATTGTTTGTCAGTAAACATGACAGCATTTGATGGATTTGTATTCTGACACCACAACGATAGCGAACCTCTCTATAAAATACATATACATTTGTCTGACATCATTTCCTCTTAAATCAAATTAAAAACAAATCCGGCCCGTCTTCTGTGGAAATAATTAGTTTACAAAGTTTTCATTGACACTAAAAATGTGACGTCATAAACATTAAACCTGAGTAAGCTGATTCCGTATCTTTATAGACCTACTATTATAGGAACTTAAAGGTGCGAACAAACATAATATTTCCTAGCTTTGATATTGTTGTTCTGTATATCACGTGCAAACTTTATAATTTTTCAGTTTCTAATCTTTCCAGAGTAGGTACTTTATTTACTGTACAAGTGAAATGATTGTGTAGTAAATTGTCAATAACAAATTTAAGCAATCCATATTTCTATCATCATTTCAGGCTTCTTTAAAATGTCATTTCTGCACTACTGAAATACAACTGTAAGAATTATGAAACAAAAGGTTCGTGTATTTTTGTTATTATTATTATTAGTAGTATTAGTAACTTGCCAACGATGTCCAGCAGCTGGACTAAGAGCATGGTGCAGGAGATTCCACAGAAATTATCGAATTATTATTAATTCTTCCAAAGACAGTGTGCTCTTCTACAATGCAACAAACACTCCAGAAATTTATCATTTGGCCACTACTGGACAGTAACTACAATATACCATTTTGGGGTATACCGCTCTTGATGTACTTGAAAGTCGACAGCCAATGACTATCTAAGATAAATGCTGCTCTCTGAGTAGACAGATCATCAAAATCTGATTGTTTTTGACCGAGTTATAGAGCAAAAATAATGTGAAAAATCGGTCTCCATGTTAACAGATAGGAATTTGTGATTTTTTGTGACCTTGCTTTGACTGACCTTTAACCTTGACCCTCCAAGAACTAATCACTTCTAAGTTGGATCATAATCTAAATATATATCAACTTTCGTTCAAATCCATTTCAGCCGTTTTGGGGAAATCTTGCTGACAAACATACACAGGGGGTGAAACATAACCTCCGTCCACCTTCGGTGGCGGAGGGAAACAAAACTTGGTGAACTTATGTAGAATATTATTCCTCATTGTCCTAACAAAAATTGTCTGTGTCCATTGATAACGATAGCCATACAGACATATTTTCCTATTTTTTGAAAGCCGAGTATGAATCAACGCTGCGTGGCGGAAGTATGCGTTCTACTGAGTGCCCCTCTAGTTCATCGTAAGGTTCTAACTCAATTAGATATGATAGATACGTGTAAAAAAAAAAGTTAAAAAATATTCAAAACTATTTTGAATCTAAAGTTACCCCAGACGAGATGAAGAGAAAAGGGCCTGCTCTACTCTAACCTCAATTCTAAAGTTTAAAAATGTGTGCATATTTCTAGACTGTAGTTATCTTTTCAACTGTTGGCTGCTTCAGTAACCAGATTCTCAAAAATATCACTTCTGGCTAGTGCCCGTCACTTTAGACTGCCTTCGTGTTCAGATGAGTTTAATGATCCTTGGTGACTAGGAAGTCAACTCTCCCTGGCCATTACTCTGATGTTAACTGCTTATATCTTTATCTGAGTTTTGTAACTTATGTTTAGTGAAATGTTGTTGAATGAGTTTGTTCTACCACTGATGTACATATACCCTTGTCCTTGTTTAATTAGTTTCACTCTCGGTTCTGTTTAGTTAACCAAGCGACCAACACAGAGCAGTGTGTAAACTTATTATTTATTTTCTTTCTCTAAAACAAAAGCTCCCCCGTCAATTTTCCTTCTTCTCATACTATTCACGTTTCAGCGCCTTAATAACACCGTCATTTCTTTGTTCAGTTTTTACTTGCCCATAATCTTCCAGCCAAGTCCTAATAAATACTCTTGGTTATTGTGGCGTTAGAAATGAACGAATACCACAGGATGGACAAGCAACAAGGTTCTCTAGCTTTATAGCACAGATAGGACAGGCCAATAAAACTAAGATATAAACTACAAGATTGTAGTATCGAAATGTATTTTAGTAGATGAGAAATCTGAAGAGTAAGATCCTTACAGCGGTGAGGATGAACTACCATTATTAACTGTAGCGGTGAGGATGAACCACCATCTTTAACTGTCACCTTCTAATTACAACCCAACTTATGATATTAAATTATGATTTATATTATATAAAAAATGGAATGGATATGTATTTTCAATTCTAGACTAACGCGCATTGTACGCAATCATTATAGAAAATTAGTTACTTCCAAAACAAAAAAGCAATTATGATAATTATTTTGAAGTTGACGTACCTGTCCGAACTGCATGAAACCTTAATTACTACTAAATAAACAAATAAACTGGAATTTACCTTTCTAATACCAGTAATGTTATAAAATGTAATAATATCCAAAAAGGAAAACTATATTCCAATTTTTTTGATTAACTTTAAGATGCATAACTTCAGTTATTATATGTGCGTAGTAATTGTATTACTATTAGGAAAATTCAACTTATTTTAAGTACATCAACAAATTATGCTAGTATTAATGACGTTTATCAAAATTTATCTGAACTTAATTGTCTTTCTTTTACTGTGCCTTTCTTTGAAATACAAAGTTGATTTATGCTTATAACAAAAGATCATTTCATCAGCTTAAACTGTGATATCACTAGATGCGTTACTCTCCATTTGGCAGAAAAACAAGGTTTCAAAACAATTAAACCATATTAGTAAATGAATAAATTATCACTGTTATCGAGCTATAATTATTAAAATAGTTTACATGTGTGACAATTGTTAAGTTTTGATGTACATCGAAAAGTTTCTTAACTGTAAAATTCGAGTATATCTTGTTTTTGTACATGCCGTAAAAATCGCCAATGAAATTTAAAACGCAACTAACCACATCAAGGTGCGTGGTGAAGATGCAGTACGGTATCGAAATAGGATTATACACTTTGAAAACTAAATCTTCTCGGCGCTGTTCTTACGACGAGGAATAAAATCAAAATAATCGAATCGATAGTAAACTCTTGCAATTTATTTTTAAGCTGTCTGTTAATAAACATAAACGCGAAAGTGTAAGCTTGGTTTTTATGCACTTATTTTGTAATGTTTTAGCATTTAAAGTGTTTTATAGGACTACTTTGACTCATTTTAAGACATTTTTTTATTTCACAAAACAAAATGCAAACTGAAGCTATATTTCATTAACAATGATTGTTTCTCGAACTCTGATTTGAAATAATATACGGAAACTTAGATCAATAACTACTAAACATCCTGCTTAGTTGTGGAAGGTGAATATGAAATAGTGGTGCACCGGAACTAATATCTATATTTATCCGTGGATTTTGCGTTTTAATAATTGAATATGCGTAAAATGCTCGGGCATAGTAGTTAGAAAAGTCAAGATTTACTCTTTTTTAAATGAGAAAATATCATATATATATCATACCAAAGTAGAAGGGTAGTACCGAGTTTTGTACAAATTTAATATGGATTTGAAGTTGATCCTCTCCTCTTAAATACATGTAATGAAAATAACTGCTGGTTAAAGAAATGTAGAATTTTTGAAAACCGTACTATGGCAATTGTCTTCTTTAATAGGGTAGTATAAACAGTTCTTCATTCTTCTGAGGGGTGAAGCAGTTGATACTACTTTGCTTAAGCAGTCGTTAAATCTATATATCTGTTGCATTAATCAGTATTATAGAGCAAAACCCCAGTGTTATTCACTGTTAGTTTTTCTCTTTTGCTGGCCTTGTTCAATTTACTATCATTTCCCGAATGTGCTGTCTATTATGGATATTCATATTTACCTGTTGGTCATCATTGAATCTGAATACCACATAGTCACAAAAACGGTTACCACTTAGCAAACAGAATAAAAGTACTATTTATTCGCGTATTTTATTTGTAATTTCGGCTGTTATAGTTCAACAATATCTCTTCGGTCTTTAATGATACATCCTCGACCATGCAGGTATAAATTTGGATACAAATACACTGTATAAATATAGGAGAAATGGTACTTTCATTGAAACTTTTTGCTGAATATATTAGCCAATGCTTATGTGAATAAAATAATAACCAATAAAGTTATTTAACTTCTGGATATTTTAGTAATTTATTTACTATTTCCTTTATAAAAATTTTATCTAATATACAGATGGTATCTATAAAGCCCCCCAATGGCAAAACAAGTCTGAAGGCTTATAACGCTAACAACCGAGTTTCGATACCCGGGGTGAACAGATAGCCCATTGTGAAGCTTCTTACGTAACTACAAAAAAAAAATTGACTTACCCAATGAGTTACATAATTGTTAAAAACAAACATTTCAAAGTTTATCAAAATACGTAACTGTAAGTTTGCCCTGAACTCTTATAATTTATCTTTCAACACCACAAACTTTAGGAAACGTTCCCTTTTCTTGTTACTTTGCAACACGCTAATACTTTTCGTGAAAACTTTTACGATTTTTTTAAACCCTTAGCAGAGCAATATAGGCGTAATGCACCGATAGTGAAATTCACCGAACCGAACACTTTAATTTTTAATTTCGCCGAACTAAAATCGCATCAAGTGCTCTTTCATTTACCGAACCGAAAGCGAATAACTTTTACTGGTTTTTCGAAAAGAATCGATGATAGAATATTCAGTTATACTAAAGTTCAATGTATAACTAGTATGAGGTGAAATATAATGTTTTTTATACAGAGATATCTCGACTGCTTCAGTTAACAATTGCATTTGCTGGTATACTAGGAAAAACAAGTTTAATTATAAAATTTTGCCCAAAGTTTCTTCCTGGGCCAACATCAATTGTGTCAAACGTATGATTCTGGTTTCCGTGACCAAGATAAAGATAATAGCGACTTGAAATATTAATTGTGCCACAGCTAGACGAAGAGTTCACGAATGTAGGTCAGTATTGCTAAAAATAAACTTTTTTAAAACTATTTTCTCAACAATCGAAGGATAACGTTTTTGTGTGCACTTTGAGAGTGTTTATAAAATAGAAAAAAACACCCTTGATTGGGGCACTATACTGTACAGATAAAACACACTATCCGAGAGCAAAAATAAAACAACGATAAATCGTAGTGATTCGAAGTAAATGTTTGTCAGAATTAAATCGGAAACAATAATTAGAGCTATAAACAATGGAGTATCAGTTTTTTTATCTTTTTTTTTGTTCTTTTCAAAATTACTCTTACCTTAGCAGCGTGCCAAACAGTTATCATTGGATGCTATTGGGTCATTTTTGTGTTCGTAAATTTACCATTCATTCAAATGTGTTTTCTTTGCGGGATAGTTTGTCTTTGTCAAATACTAATTTTATTTTATTTTCTTACAGTTAATTTTCAAGACTTAAGAAGCAAATACCATAAGAAGCGGTTACTGTTTGTTTACTTTCGATACTTGCGCAAAGCTACGCAAAGAGGCTATACGCACAAGGCGTCTTTAGTTTTGATATAATAAACGAGGGGAAGGTAATCATCAACACCCATCACCAACTCTTTAGATGCGATTTGATCAACACTCTTCTAACGCACCCTTGGCCAAAAATGCAGAGCACAATTTCTCAAGTGGTAGTTTTCGGGCAACATTAACTTTAAAGTAGTTCTAATTTCGTCCTAAATAATTTAACTGGTTAGTTTGTAATCAAACAATATATTTCATTCCAAACATTTTGATATTAGATGTGTAAAAATACTAGTAAATTATAGCTAGGTACAGGCCTGTAAACTTAGCGTGATTCACATTTTTGTTTGTTCAATATGTGTATATGATTGCTTACACTTCTGAAAAATTTAAAGTAGCCTGGGACAGACACAAAATGAGAAATTTGTTTGATATTTTTATATAATAATTGTAGGTGTTTATTTATTTATGCTATTATTATAGAACAGGGTGGAGAGTCTTCATCTTAATTCTTCTCACTTTTAATAAAAATATCATTATCGCCTGGGAGTAAAGTAAGAGTGAGATCATATGACTGTAATTCTGTTATCATCCCTTTTAGAGCCTTTCGTCAACGTATTTCCTACTTTGCTCATCATATTTTAGCTTACGTAGATACAATTTCAACGGTAAATTGTCGTCGTACACAATCCCCTGATTTACATGATGAGCTACTCTTGTCAGTTAGATGAAAAGAAAAAAAAATTCTGAATAATAATCTTCAATTACTTAACTCCCAAAAAGCATAAAAAACCGTGTTCAACATGTTTACTGTAATATCATATCCTTTTGCCAGCCTGATGAGCCCTGGTATTGAAGGAAAAGCATCGCCGGATTGGATGTAAAGGATATTGTGGTTGACATATTGTTATGCATTCACTCTTAGAAATGCTAAGTAGCAGTAAGGAACAATGTTAATTTTGACCTCATAGATAAACCTTATTTAGTATGTTAAGACATGTAGCACTAGACCCGTTAAGACCTTCAGCATAGTTAATTGTTTTTTGTATTTTGTCTTTTATTAAAAGAAAACTTAAAATATCGGGCAGGTGGTAGCACTGTCTATGTAGGTATGGCTCGGATTGTTCATCAAAATGGTATTTTAAGTATCTCCACAATAGGTCACCAGAACGTTACAATACTATACAATGTTTTTTTTTATTAAAATATCTGTTATGACTGAGTCACAAATTTTGGGAATGTCTGTAAATATTGTAGCGAAAATTTTGAATTTCTTGTTCTTTTTTCATTTTCTTCTTTTTTTATTACATAACTCAGAAACCCAAAACAATGGCATCAACCAATTTCACTGAGTTGGCATAGCTTCGAACGGTTTATCTGTTTTTATAAGTATTATTAATAACTAATAATAATTTAAAAAATCATAATCCTAGTGTAAAGATGTTATTTACCCTTGAAGTTAGCTTTAAAACCTTAAGTACAAGGTGAAACGGGAGTTACCAGCCAATAATATATATAAACAATAAATATTACAGTTGGAACCTCATTGTATTTAGAACTTGGTTATAATTAAAACCTTCTTATGTCTATTGAAAAACAAGTAAAGAAAAAACTTTTCAAAAAATGAAAGTAAATTTAGGAATGGCTATTATCAATTCTTTAAAACAATGCAAACAAGATAGTAGGGATGACATTTGCATCCTCCCTACACAATATACAAGCAAGATTTAACGATTATATGTGCTATTATGTAGAGTTGATACAAATGCCATCGCTACTATTTTGTTTGTGTTGTTTTTGAAGGATTGATATTAGCCATCCCTACAATTAACTTCCTTTTCTGAAAAGCTTTTTTTCTTTACTTGTAGATTATATTTAAGTGTGGTTCTAGTAGTCAAAGTAATTATTTTATAGGTTAAAAATAAATGAAAACATACACATTAATCCTCAGTAGACATTTAGTAGTTTGACCTTTAATTGATTTGGTACAAAAATTATGGCTTCCAGATACAGTTTCACTCTTTGTGTCACTGGTAATATTTCAGCTTAGATTGTTCATTGATTTGATGTGCTGTTCTAGTAGCAATAAAGCAAGGTCGAAGTTTAAATTACTCTGTGGGTGAAAAAAATCTTCCAAAGCTCTAACCTTTTTACAGTATTACCGTAATGATAAAACTTGTATACGTTTTAAGCTTCTAGTATGACTAATTTTAATGTTTATATGTGGCTACATTATTACACAGAAAGGGACGCTTACCACAATGGGGTAGTTTGGTACCTCGTTATTGACGGAAACTAGTATTAAACTTTTCTATTAACCATCGTCACTGACAAGTCCGATCAATAGCCATTTCCTACTATGTAGGAAGTAGCTGGCAGGAGCTAAGCGTGGAGCCTCAACGGAAGACTCCACCGATCACTTCCGATGCTAATGGGTCGGTCACTGTTTAATGTGTTCCGGTGTTGTTTTTCTCAAAGAATTTCAAAATCATTTCATTGCACAATAGTTTTACTTTAACCCTTGGAAGTCATATTCTTCTGGAAAAACTCTCGCTGTTTACTCCTATTTTTGCCCGAGCTTGATACTCCTGATTGTAAATTGTTAATGCAAATAACATTTTATCTTCATTTAACTGTTTTTTACTGCAGTAGTATTAACCTTTAGCGAATATAAGAAATATCACCGTGCGCTAGTTTTCAGTTATGCATCGTAATATATTTAAAACTAATTCACTGGCTTCGTTGGAGCGAAACCTTTTTACTTTTGAAAATTCCGTGCCTCTAGTATTTTCCATTAGAATTACAGAAGAAAGACTTGTTGTATAAGTGACATTAACTTCTTTAACGTAGCCTCACCTTTACAAAACAGCTGGCACTGTTTCAGTAAAATATATATATGATCGTGAGGGTTTTTAATGTATTAAACAAGTCTGTAAACACTTATTTGCTAACAATATGTTAAATATAAATGAAACCTTTATGAATCTGTATTTTTAAAACACGTTTTTAAACTAGAAAAAATACATATAAATAGTGGTAACATTAATGCCTACATCATTTCCTATGGATAAAACAAACTTCATTTTATTAATATCAAGTGAAATGCACCTTTTATATGTCGTATTATTTAATTTTAACTGAGCCAAGCTTCTACTTTACCTCCAGTGATATAATCGAGCCTGGCATGGCTCGACTCTCAACCTGCGGGTCGCAGGCTCGAATCCACGTCTCACCAAACATCCTCGTCCTTTCAGCCTTGGGTACGTTATAACGTGAAGGTCAATCCCACTATTTGTTGGCAAAAGACTAGCCCAAGAGTTGGCATTGAGCGGTGATGACTAGTTACCTTCCCTCTAGTCTTTCACTGCTAAATTAGGGACGGCTAGCGCAGATACTCCTCGTGTAGCTTTGCGCAACATTCAAACAAAACCTATGTAATAAATCGCGTGCTTAAATCATTCAATTATTCAATGTATTCTATCCTCTTTGTGTACCTATTAGAAAAACGAATTGGGACTTCGTCGCTTTGGTTTTTCAGATTTGTTGTGTGTGTATGTATATGTATGTATATATAATTATTTGTGCAGTTCATCCTTCAGAAGTACACTGATAATTCATTATCAAAACTTTACTTTTTTTTTCTTGTATTGCAGGTTTTGAATCTCGACGAATGGCAATGAATCGTTTGAGGGGATCTCCATGTATTATCGTACTCCTCTTTTACTTCACATGTTTGTGGACAGATGTCGTTGCAATGTGTCCCGTTAAGTGTAACTGTGATGATGAGAATTTGCGAGTTGAATGTGAATTTGCAAATCTTGATGTCGTACCGATAACTCTGAATCCTGAACTTCGTGAGTTAGTTTTAAAAAATAACCATATAAAAAGCATTATGGCTTCATTCGGTGTCTATCACAATCTTGAATACCTGGATGTTTCGCATAATCAGTTGATAACAATCGGTAAAAACAATTTTCAAAAGCAAAGCCATTTAAATTACCTTCTATTGAGCAGAAATATGATTTCATCCATTCAAAACGAAACGTTTTTAGGTTTAGAGAAATTAACAGTTCTTCATATGAATGAGAATTTCTTACAAGAAATCCCACCAAATGTGTTTAGTATCCTTCCGAGCCTGGAAAATTTGGACCTTTCACAAAATAGAATTTTCTTTATCTCTGATGCTGCATTTGTTGGTCTGAACAGTTTGAGGGTTCTTTCTTTGAGAGATAATAAAATTACAAGCATTCCAGTACTTGCATTCCATAACTTACCTACGCTATTAAAGCTAGATATTGGTCTGAACTCACTTAGAAAAGTACCAGAAGAAGGCTTTTCATCTCTTAGGCAGTTAGAAGAATTATCGCTTGATGGTTGTGGTATAGAAACGATAGAACTTGGAGCCTTTAGATGGCTGAACTCGCTACTCGTACTTCGACTCCAGGACAATGACCTTGACGAAATCCCAACCACTACATTGTTTGATGTAAGACGTTTGGAAGAAATTAACATTGGACAAAATAATTTCTTTGAGTTAAAGCCATTGAGCTTCAAAAGATTAAAATATCTTCGTGTTATTGAGATAAGTGGAGGTCGAAAGTTCTTAAGGATCCAAAATGGTGCTTTTGCAGATAACAATAACTTGCAGAAACTGGTATTAAACCACAATAAAATATTTAAAGAAATTGATCTTCAAACTTTTGATAACTTGCCTAATCTGAAAATGTTAAGTTTGAGAGGCAATGCATTTACCACATTTCACTATGATCTGCTTCCTTGGGATGAGTTAGATGTTTTTGATGTTAGAGATAATCCTCTTATCTGCGATTGTGAGCTGAAATGGTTATGTAATCTTTTAAAGAAAAATAATTTCACGTCAGTTTCTCCAAATGACGATCTGACCGAAGTACGCTGTGCCAGTCCCCCGGCCATGGAAAATGCGCTTCTTACACAGGTTACTGAGGAAGATCTGGGTTGTTTCTTAGAAAACAGACGACGTAAGATTATTATTGGCGTTGTGGTAGCAGCCGTCCTTACAGTTAGTGCTCTCGTATTACTGGGAATTCGTTACAGAGAAAATATTTCTCGCGCATTCAAGAAGAAATGGATATCGAGAAGAAAAGACCCTCAGTATCAGAAAACTACGTGTGTCGAGGAAGAACATAATATTCTTCATGCAGCAGCCCAACAATCTTTGAAGATGGCGCCAGTTACCGAATTATGAATATATATTTTTTTTTTTACTGAAAACGTCGTTTGTCGATAATTTAATCGCATAAAGTAATTAATTATGAGGTAAATTTGACATAACACGGTATGAAATATAATATTTACCCTTTGATCAATAGACCAATATTTCCCGTCGAGATAGAATCCGACGAGGTTCCTAACAACTCCTTATATGTGGTTCAATACTATCAAGCGAAAATATACATTCATATATGATTAAAAGATAGCACTAAAATGTTCGTGGTTGTTCTGGCTAAAATTTACTATAATATTTTGTATACATTGTTCTGTCCAATTGTTGATAATTGTCTACCTTAACATTTAATAAGTTAAATGCTTCTAAGGTTGAAAGGCAGGAATATATTTTATAATAAGTCCCGTAGTTGAACAACATGATTATTAATTTATAATATAAAAAAAATCTAAAACCAAAAAAAATCTGATTAAAGCAAAAGAACTGTATGATAACGTATAATAACCTTTTAATGTATATAATGATGCTGAACAGTGTATTTTAGCTGCAACATTCACTATGATATTAATGTGCTTTAAATAGTTTGTCTTATTTTATTTACCACTGTACAAATTTATATCGGTATTTGTACAGCCAATTATATAATCTTATTTTAAGTTTGGAGAAATGTTGCTTTCAAGTGATGGACAATCTAAAGGTGCTAGTTACCGTTGAATAAAGAAAAATCATCTACTGATTTTACATAAAAGAATAAGCGTTTAAAACTAATATTTCTGACCCTAAAATATCAACGGAAAACAACTAGTCCTAAATGTTTGAGACAGTTTTGTACCTGGTAGTTCTATCTGAATGATACTTCGTTTTACTTCCTGTGGTATGTATCTAAGTGCACTCTTGTAATGTTAGTTTAATTTATGGTATAAACTTCAAAAAGGGGCATATGTAAGAGAGGGTCAGACACTTGAACTCCGAACTTTCAGTGTTTACACAAGAACAAGTAAGCATGGTAATCTTAACGATCTGTGATAGACATAATGACATCTTTTCACAAACCACATATTTAGCTGTAATATAATCTGTTTATCTACTGGACTGTTGCAAACGAAAATTAATATTTGTGTCTGTATTATGTAGAAGTGTACAATTAGTTGGGCTTCAACGTATTTGTAAAAAGTGATAAAATAAAGATTGACAAAATGTAATAAAGGTGCGAAGAAAATCTAGTGTTAACTCCTATTCAAAGATAGAAACATTACTTCTTAATTATGAAGTGTATTTAAAATGGACCATTTTTTTTAACACGGTATTTTGTAACAAGTTATTTCTTCAAAACCCTTGAAGCATTAAGTAATAACTTAAATATTATTAATTATTTAACAAGAAACATGGCATTTCAAAATCATTCATTAAGACAATTCTTGGTCTTTTTTTTATTGTTTTCGTGACTAAGGGCATGACTTTAATCTAAATAACGTAATTGTAATTTGCAATCAACCTACATTTTCCAACTCAAAGTAGCTCCTTAAAAATGATGCAAAAACTTTTCTTAAAGTTGCAAAATACCTAGAACAAGTAGATTTATTTGTACCTAATAGTTTTACAAAATTAATAGATCTTGCATCAAGAATAATATATCCTGTTTTTGTGCGTCAAGATACTTTAGTGTTGTAAAAAATCTTTAGAATTACTGTAACAAAAAATTATTTTATCGTCAACTCATCATTTGGATTCAGATCACCTACACATAACCCGTTTTACCGAACAATTTTAAAAATAAATTCGGAAACCACGCTTTTATGAACTTTTAATTACATCATTGAACTTTGCATTTAGCAATACACAAGTGTCTGAACTTTGAAAACACACAGTTCAATGTTTTTATTAAATTACAATTTTAAAGGCATTCTCTGTTAACAAAGAAAGCATGTATATATTTGTTTTGACTTTTCAAAAACATGGTTGAATGAAACTTTTATTTACAGCTGAACTATTGTGTATTTAATATACAAGGTTTGTAGACATGTACAGTTTCCTTTAGCAGATGATCAGTGTAGCAAAGTGTAGCTGCAGGAATGTTGCATCAGGTGATTTATTATTATTAGACTTGAACAATATTATCATTTTGTTTTGGAAACTTGCAAAAAACCGAATAGCTCATCCATACATAAAAATAGCAATAAATCACCTACGAAAAAAAAAAAAATAGGGGAAGGATGCGTTGTTTCATTTTTCTCCTTGGGAAAACCTTTAGAATGCTTGTATCCACGCTGCTTAATCTTTTTTTTTTTGTTCTACTTATAAATACCTATATATTTCTACAAAATCCATCTAAATCCCCGCTGTGTCCATAAACTGGCATGAAAATTCCATTTTTTCTCTCCCGTTTTTTGTGTTTGGTAGTGGTAATGCACTCCTTCTTATGCTGAATGTATGTTTGTTTTATACTTCTCTCTGTGTCCAAGGTAATATCAAACAGGATACGCATAATTGTTATCACCACTTTTTTGCACGCATGGTTGAATCAGTCCTATAGTTCGTTTTTTATTTTTGTTTTTTCTCATTTATTCATAATCATTTACACTATTTAAAAAAATAAGTGATTCACGTTTCAAAATTTTTTCTTAATGCTTTTTTTGATGCGATTTAATAACTGAAGATACATTACTAGTAGAAATATCTCCCAGCCAGTAGAGAGAGCTTAATCATACTTTATAAAAACTAAAAACTAGCAGAAATACCCGCCCTCCGATCAGACATAACTGCTAGTTCCTGCGGAAGGGTATTGAGACTGCATCCTTTTCTGGAATTGTCCGACAGTTCTACAACAATGTACTCATACTTGACATTCAATAATGTTCACCTTCCATGAGAAAAAGGATTTTATTGAAATTTTAGTTTAAAAATGAGCTATCACAGCATTACATCCCAGAGTAGATTTTATTTAAGTATTTCTTTGTACACGTAGTTATAAATGAAAGTGCCTTGCTTTTCTGTTTCAACACTCGTGAGATTTTCACTAAAGAAAAACAAATAATAGTTTTAAGTTTGTTTTTGATTGTTTTATATTTGAAACTTACTCCTTTTTGTAATTTCTATTGGTTAAATCTGAAACGTATCATTTTTGAGGAAATTTCAATTGTTTTATTTATTGCTCGGCTATAAAAATACTGCCTAGTTATAAAAATATTACCCAGTTATGATTGATGATGATTGGTGCGGCAGCTTCCGAGATCCGAGTTGTTGGACGTATACATCGCAAGCTCCATTAAAATAAGATTATTTTGATTTAATTGCGTGTTACTAAGGGTACAAGCCTTCAAGTTGCTAGAAACACGTTTAATCTATTTCGCCCAAACTGAATACCGACCATTTAACAGTGCAATACAACTACGACAAAGTTTATGTATGAAGGAATATGCCAAAGTCCTTTTAGAGGAAATATTTTCGAATAGCGAGATTGTTCAATGACTTTAATCCAAAGGACATTACATTTTGTAAAAGGAAGCCTTCAATGCTCGTTCACCTTGAAAGTAGAAAATCGTGTACAGCAAAACATTTAGGACAGCAAGAGCTGCAACACCAAACCCCTAGACAATGCAGAGCAATGTCCTCATGAAAATGAAGGTAAAGATAACAAACAAGCACTTGAATTAGCGAAGGCTCAAGTTTTCAGCCGCACCTCAAGATCAACGTTTTCAGGTGAAAAGATGACCGAGGAAACTGGAATCATAGCAACCCCATCCTGTTAAATCCCTCGATATATGTTTATCTGATGCAGTTTTATGCCTTCGATTTGCTGAAGTGCGACCTTATAAGCTGACATCCACACATAGTGGTTGGACTATAATATATATGTACATCAAGATGTGTGGCTTAAGGTGGACCTCGCCGTCTTTCGCAGAAGTTGTATAATGAACTGCTGTATCAAACAATAGTATGTAAATATGGCTATAAAACTGAATACAGTCAAAGAGTTATTCGTGATTTGAAGTACTCTTCTTATAAAATATGATAAATATTCAGCAATCGCTACACTAAATTTGAGTGTTAGAGCCATTTTAAGATAATATACATTATTTTATTTGTAATACCATTTTTCTGTCTTAAGATTTTGGGTAGTATCTAACATATAAAGCGCCGGGATGGGGTATAAGTGGATTCAGTAGAAAAATATTACTAAAGCCCTAACCTACAAAATAAAACTATTTTGTGGATTTATGAAAAAAAAGAAAACTCGTCAAAATTAAATATTTTGATTGTGAAGTCAGTTTATTTGATATGATTTTTATACAAAGATCACAATGTCCAATTATTTTGCGCACAATTTAAGAAATTAAATAACCATTAACACACCAGAGGACGAAAATAAACAAAATTAAAGATTCGTGGAACATCATTCCTGAATGACATACAGGGAGAAATGTAAAATAGGAATGTCATCCCTGAATGATATAGAGGGTGAACTTTAAAAATGTTATTGTCTAATGACTAACGGGTGAAATATTATATGTATGTTAAATCAAAGGCAATAAGTTACACTTTCACCAATGATAGTCTACTTGGTTGATTAAGCTTATGTTATTGCTAATACAGTTTGGTTGTTTCAGAGCAAAGCCTCATTGGGTTGTCTGCTGTGTTCTCCATGGGATACCTAACCCTGGATTTTACGGTTGTAAGTCCTTAAACTTACCGCTATCCCACTGGAAGACTACTCGGGTTGGACAAAGCGCAACTAGTTTATTTTGTAGCTTTGCACTAAGAAAAAACACGCACACAAAAACAACGATTACATTTCTGATTTATTATTAAATAATACAATTAACTCCATTTTTTCTAGTCTTCATATTAAAAACATTCATATTAAAAGTGTTATCTTAAAAAAAAAAGAGATTAATTTATTGCATAATTATCGATTCAAGTTTAACTCAAATTATAATGCCAAACAAAACCGTGAATTCAAATTGTTTTCAAACTTTAATATCGTTGGAAATATACCAAAGGATACTAATTTTATTTCACACTAGCGTATAGCCCGTCAAAAATGACGTGGTAAGTACTACCACTCCCACCCCATAGTATACCCTAGTCTCGCATTTCATAACTGAAATCAATAAATTTTGCGAAATCAAGCTTGACCCAAAAAGAGGCAGAAAAGTGCAGTCAAGCGTCGATAAATTCCTTTGTGAGCCAACCAAAAATAAGATCATCCATGAAATGAATTCGTGGTGCATTCGTAGAATAATTATTGGTAAACTCAGTTTGATTAACAACCTTTAATATATAGAAATGCCAATGCCTTTTGGTAACACTATGTTCCAACAATAGCTTTTATGTCATGTATAACCTAATATTGTTTATCATTTGTGTATTGAAAGTATAAAATGAAATGTATAGACAACAAAACTGAAAATATACATGTTGATTTCTTAATTTAGAGTCTCCGTTGATTAAAAAGGTTTGTTTTGTTTTTTATTAAAAACGTTGGTGATATAACAGAAAATAGCTTAATTCAGAAACAATTTAAGTATAAAATTAAATCGATATTATTACTTTCATGATAAATTTTATGCACTTGGCTCTAGGCTAGGTGCATTTTGGCCTTTATGACTTCTCTTTCGAGAAATCAAGCGTGACGTGACACACACTCTGCTTTTATATAAGTTAGATTTTGAGCTAAATGCCTACATTTTTACGTATAAATTATAATTTTCTTGGGATAGAAATATTTAATATATCCTGATACAAAATACTTATAATTTATAAAATTTATAGACTTAAGAGAATATCGATTTCACGACTACATTCTTGAATAAAAAAACAACAGAACAAAGCTAAAAAGTACATATATTAAATAACGTTTAAACGCGTGCTCCATATTTCCTTTTTATTTGAAATTGAAAGTAATTGTTTAATGAATTACACACACACACACACACAATAATTTCCAGATGATGGGACCTTCTAAAGTAATCTTCAAGGAATTGGATTACTTGATTCATGAGCCTGATTCTATTTTAATAGCTTTCTGCAAATATATTGACAAAGACAGATCACCGTTTTGTTTTAAGATTCCATTTCAGGATGAATTTCATTGTATCTATATTTCATAAATATATTTTACATGTTATTTTTCAAGTAATACAAACCAGTATAATTATTTATTTTTTCATTCTACTATTTTGCATACCTCCCCATCCCGGCGACTCTGCGGTCTGGTTTTATAACGCACAGATAGCCCATTCTGTAGCTTTGTGTTTAACGAGAAACAAACAATTTCTTACACGTAGCATTATTTTATTAAAGCTACTTACTCAAAGATGTACTGTATATACATATATCTTAACTATTCATATATTTACGATATGCATACCTGGAATATGTATTAGAATAGCCTCAATATCGCAGCGCCAAACTCTATAATTATATAGAAACAAAAAATAACTCTTGTAAAGAATCAGCTTAAACACAGACATCATATTTGAAATCTAATTTTAAAAAGAAGTGAAACACATCACAGAGCATGTTATGTTGTGTGGTAATTTTTAACCCTTTCAAACAAAATTTCAACATTTATTTTATACATCACAGAATTCTTGGCATCATTGCTAGATTACATTATACTATAGTAAATCTCCGCGTGAGCGCAAAAAATTGAACGTTTACTGCATTATTTTTTTTACTTTGTTATTGTAAAGTATGTAGAAATATACGTTGGATTAAATATAACATTATTGCCACTGAGAAAGCGCGGTCTCGGATATAATACTGTTTGTTTGTAATTAAGCACAAAGCTACACAATGTGCTATCTGTGCTTTGCCCACCATGGGTATCGAAACCCGGATTCTAGCGTTGTAAGTTCGCAGACATACCGCTGTGCCACTGGAAGGCTTCACATCAAGAGCGAGCAACAGTGAATTTTGAAGAGTCCAAAGAAACTGCTAATAAAACGGTCGGTTAATAATAAGAAAAATGTCATTTAAAAATAATTAGTGTTAAGAAAGTCTCCAAAACTTATACTAGTAATACCGCAAATACAAGTTTTAAACCTTCAATGAATAGCTAAATCCCAGAATGTTGGCGATATTTCCCCCCTAATTTAAGTAATTGAAAAAATATAATCAAAAATTAAAATCTTTGACTTATAATTTTTTACCCTCACCGTGTCTTCTAAGTATTTATTAAAAACTACATTATTAATAAGTATTTTGCTATATATTGTTGTTATTTTGCGTGTACGAAGCTACACAATGAGCTACTGAGCTTTGTCCACCCCGAGTAGTCCTCCGGTGGGACATCGGTATCATGTTCATGCCCTCACCTTATCCTCGAGTGGGGCAAAAGGGAACAAAACTGTTTCCGAGCGCCCCCGGTTGTCTTCCAAATGAAGACTTTAAACCGAAATAACTACCAGTATTTTGGATTTGGAAGTTTATTAGAGAACTAATAAGAAATAATTCTATTAACTGCTGTTGCTGTATCTTTTATCGCAAAGTTGCACAATTGGCTATTTGTGCTCTGTCCACTTCAGGGAATCAAACCTCGTATTTTAGCCCGGAAACTTACCGCTGACCCGAAATCAAGCTTGACCAACAAAGAGGCAGAAAAATGCAGTCGAGGCAGTCAAACGTCAGTAAATTGATTTGTGAGCCAATAAAAATTAAGATCGTTCATGAAATGAATTCGTGGCGTATTCATAGAGCAATTATATAATTATTGTTATAAATCAGTTAGATTAACAGCTTCTAGTATATAGAAAAGCCAGTGCGTTTTGGTAACACTACGTTTCAACAATGGCTTTCATGTCATGTATAACCTAATATTGTTTCTCATCAGTGTACTGAAAGTATAAAATGAAATGTATAGAAAGAAAACTGGAAAAATATTTGTTAATTTCTTGATTTAGAGTCTCCGTTTATTAAAGAGGTCAGTTTTTCTTATTAAAAATCTGGCGATGTAACATAAAATAGTTTAATTGAGAAACGATTTAAGTTTAAAATAAAATCGATATTTTTACTTTCATGATAAATTATGTGCACTTGGCTCAAGGCTAGGTGATACTAGGTATTTACTTTAGACTTATTATACCAACACTCACTTCACTTATAAATTTCACGGCACTCCCCCCCCCATTCATAGGCTCCTTACACCCCCGTCACTATAATCGTAATGGGCAGACAGTAATCGAACTATTCTATCTAGATAAATGCATTTTGGCTTTTCTGACTCATCCTATTTCCTTCTTTTAAAATGAACTCGTCCATATTTTCAACAAAATTTTAAAATTTTACTCAGCGAAGTCATAGGTCACTAAGGTTTAGACAATATCATCCCTAGTATAGAACTGCTGATACAATCAGTTAGCAATACCCGTCGCCTATACATATAATATTAACCGAATAACAAGATTGACTGTTACAGTGACACAACGTTGAGTATAATATAGTAAAACGATTTTATAGCCTGATTGGCGAACATGCATCTTGACAATAACACTGCAACCTTATTTTCCATTGCAAAAGGCAACTTCGTAAGGTTGTCATGTCCTAAGTATACTCTTCCTCGCATCAAGCTTTCCATAATCAATCTAGTGTACGAAGACGACAGTTCCTTTGTGCCAAGTTTAACACTTTAATCACACACTCAAGTCCATTGGTGCTGCATCCGGACACTTTTTTTCTTTTGGTATGTGTTCCTCCAAAATAGTATGAATACCCATTTCAATCTTCAACTTATTAAGGTATGCAAAGGTTGAACGGAAGATATGACTGGAAGCCTTATCTTGGTGAACTAATATACTATTGATCTCTTTTTCTAGATGGACATGCTTATTGATTGTATAGAGAAATATTGCCTGGTACACTTCGATAGCTTCTGACACTAGTCTGTGTGGATTCTCACCTATTACAAAACGCCACACTTTGCTTACCAGGAATTTGTTGTAGGAATTTTTCTGGATTGTTCTAGTATCTCAAGTTGATCCATATTCAGTTGATTTCTAACGCCGTCAAGTACAACAGGTATCCCCATCTTGGAAATTTTAAATTTTGGATCTAAATACGTCTTTTTTTATCTGAGTACATGATTATTTTGTGTCGGAAAGGCTTGTTACATACCTTTTCTAAAAGTGACAAGTTTTCGGTGGCATCACACTACCCACGTAACGTCAAAAATGTCGAAATTAGCTCTGATATATTCAGCTCCAACACGACTTTATATCAGTTGTGTTCATCACGTGTCTTGCTGACTTGAATATTCAAAATCGTTTTAATATAACCAATTCTCTCTATACAGGTCTCTCTATACAGGGCTTGAGTCTTGGTCCTTCGGATATACAACCGGGCTCGCTAACATTTTGTCACGTTCTGTTCATATACTTAATCAAGCTTTATTTTACCATTATTTTCTTACTTTTATCCACAGACAATATATATTTAAATAGTGCAAAGAAAGAAATGCATGTTAACATTTCATCGGACAAACTGTTGTTTGCCATAATACTTATCAGTTTTTAAAATTAATAATATTTTTCAGTAATTACTTTTATTTCTAAAGAAAGGTTTTTTTTTTCAAACCTTCATTACTTTATTTCTTATTAATGCTTTCTCTAATACTTTACTTGCCATTCTAAGTCTTCATTATATATACACTGGGTGGTAACAAGTAAATAGTCACCTACTGTTTCGTCATTTTACTGATT
>NW_013666067.1:12419-31686 GCF_000517525.1 Limulus polyphemus | reverse complement strand
CTTTGGTCCATACTCGACCAGCAAGTCAAGAAACAACCAAAAAATCCAACTTCGAAGAGCGATCTACTCCAAGTTTTGAAGGCGAAAATCCCACAATCTAAAATTGACGAGATGATTCTCACGATGCCCCAAAGGATCAATAAACTCCGCGAAGCGAAAGGAAGATCTACTAGATATTAATTAAATTATAAATATATCAAAGCATGTGAATATGACTGAAAATTTTCATTTTTTCTGAAAAGGTGGTGTCTATTTACTTTTGACCACGCTGTGTATATAACTTCGAGTTTTATTAACCTGAACACTTTTATTGAATCATAGAGAGTTTGATATACCATAATCCAACTACTAATCTTAATAATTTGATTATTTACTAGGATCAGTTCATCTCTTGTAGTTGCGTGATAGTAAATCAAACTATTCTCTGGTTACACTTTGAACCTTTTTTCAACAAACTTCACTTCTTTCACTGTTTTTTTAACTTCAATATTCTACAACACATCCCCTATAGAAGATTGAAAAGTGACGTTTGAGCGTATTAAATTTATCTGTGTGAATCATTTTATACCGCCTCGTTTAATAAATGAGTACTTTATTGGTAATATATACCCTAACTTTACAAACCCGTTTAGTTTGTTAGAACAAGTTCTGGCCAATTTAGCTTTATAAATTGTTTAGGTGTTGTTGTTTGAAGTTAAGGACAAAGCTACACAATGGGCTATCTGTGCTCTGCCCACCACGGGTATCGAAACCCGGTTTCTTGCGTTGTAAGTCCGCAGAGATACTGTGGTGCCACTGGGGAGTAAATTGTTTAATAGCCCAACAACACAGTTCATATTGCAGGAAATTTACAATGGTTGGGCTAAAGAAGAGTTACAGAAAATCTGACGTGCTGCAAAATAAAACATAAATATAGGCTATAATGGTGTATATGATAACATATCTTTATGTGTACTTCTGATTACTTAAAAAGAAGAAATATTAACATCTTTATCGGAGGTTCTGAATTCGTTAAAGAACTTTGAGAACTCCAAATTTACCCGTTAAAACTATTAGAAATAAATAATATATAGAAATAAGTTGCATAATATTGTGATAACAGACAGGCACCATTCAAGTATCCATTTAAGGGTCTTGCTGAAAACGGCAGTAAGGCTGATGGGATTTTTTGAATTAATAAGTAGTAAGTGGCTAAACATTAGGCTTGAAAAATAGACCAATGGAAGAAAGATTACAAAAGGCAGAGTAAAAGCCAGTATAGAGTAGAAAAATGAATAATTTTGCTTAGAAGAATAGAACCCTCATAGTGGCATGTTGGAAATGACAATAAGTGACACCAAACAAGACCCGGAGCTCTATTACAGCAGTCTATCAACGCAAGTCGTATTAAAGTGATATGCTCATTTAAAGCAAGTTATTTAAAAGAATGAGCTGTCGAGGGAAGAAAATCTAGAAGAGAGTAAGCTGTGAATGAGAGATGTCATCAGAATTTGTATGGTCCAGTGAAGGATTATCTGATGCCCATAGAATAATCCTGTAAAGTGGACGAGGAAAGGCAAAAAAGGTTCATTGCACGTCGGGGTAGAAATGGCTTGAAAGGTATAACATGGGTGTTTCAGATATGGGCTGTCCCTGCAGTTGTTATAAGATGCTCAAAGGCATGTGCAAAGAAATCAACATCTTGAACATAAGTACGAATCGGACAACAGGAGGGACAGCAGCAACCATGTGGTGATGAAAAAAAGGCCAATCAGTTTGATGAAAATTGATGCCAAAGGACAAAGAAGATGGAGAGAAATCTGAGAAGATACATATTCCAAAGTTTTGATTTTAAACAACTAGGAAATGGAAGAGATAACAGACTTGTTCTGCAGAGTAGAAGAGAGTATGTGTAGTTCTGATGAAGATCGATTATGGAAAGAGTAGAAAAGAGTAGTCCATTTAGTGTAAACACTCCAACAAATATAAATGGTTGTCAAGGTGATAACACATGATGGAAAATAGACTGAAAGAATGAGGTGATCAGTTCAAAAGTGCCAAGGTAAATAATGCAAATGGACAGAAAAACTACATAGACAACACCATCTACTAGCTTCAGCAGGGTTATCACAATGATAGAAGGTGTATCCACAGAGTCATGCCTTAGGTGAGGACTTAATTGAGGAAAATACATGCATAGTCATCGTATTCAAGGAGCACTTCCAAAAGAAAAAGAATTGTTGTTATGAAACAAACTGTTTTGATAATGTCTGACCATCCAGATTCCATAAGATGATAAAAGTAAACGTGTGTGTGTTAACCCTGAATAAATTGCCTGTATATGTAATTGTAAAATTGCCCTTGCTGCATAATTTATACTACCTAAAACAAATGAACGTTCAAAAGATATTATGCTCTGTTAAGTTAATGTAATGAATTGAAAAACATCCACCAATGTGGGAAACAGAGAGAGAGAGCTTGAAGGCAGCGTGATAATCAGTAGTACTTGTAGGAGTGACACTGGTGAAACTGCCTGGTTTGGGAGAAAGCATTCCCCCTGCATTTATAAGACTAAGCTAGATGATTAAGACGACAAATATGACAAACAGGAGATTAGGCAAATTGAAGGTAACTATAGTAATAAAAAATAGGTCTATTAGGGCATTTCACAGAAGAACGAGAGTTATAGTCGTGACATATCTCACAACGTAATGGTTGGGGAGGATTTAACTGGAAGTTTCTTGACAATGTTGCTGTTTGAAAATAAAAATTCCTACAATTGTAATTAGCCTGTTTATAAGCATATATGTAAGCTCTGAATATATATATATATATCACTCGACGAACAATGATCTTGCCCTCCTGTAGTTTGAAAGAATGTTTGTTTTGGTAACTAGGAGATCCACATCACGCGTTACGCACGAGAACGTAGGAGTTATATGGGGAGGGATATGGTTCAAGAAGTTGGGGTCTCAAACTTATTGATTGTTGTAGAGATTCAAGATTTGTTATACACATTTTATGGATAAGAAGTTTATAAAGGTCAGGATCGTGAGTCTTGATGATAATGTCAAGTTGAAAGGGTATAAGTTGACTAATATTTAAAGAAAGTGAAGAAAGTACTTGGAGTTTTCAAAGAATATTATAAGCTAGATGAAAAATTATGTGTCCCTGTGAGACAGTAGTAACATATAAATTGGCGAGGCATAGCTGGTATCTATTGCTGCTGAAGTTGTCCAAGGAAGAGGCTGAAGTAGAAGGAACAACATCAGCTGTTATGATGGGCGATAAAAAAGAAGACTGAGATGTTAAAGCAACATTAGTTGATGTAGGGCAAACCCCTGGTAAAAGAAACTATAGATTGATCAGGATTCATTAAAGCAGCCCCTGACAAAGAAAAACTATATTATGTCGATATCGTGGTGTCTGAACTGGGCTTGGAGTAGGGTTCAGGTTGAGGACGACTAAGCGACAAGCTCCATAGATACGTCATGGTCTGACGGTCAGTAAGCCAGAGCACATCGATTTACACCTTTAAAATAGTGCATAACAGCCAAACAACATAACGAATTAGCAGAATCAAATAAACAATTAATATAACAAAAGGAAACAAACCAAACAACGTAATTACTTTGCTCTGTCACAATAATCTACAAAGTTCGGAAATGTCTGAAGAAGATAAAATTTCCAAAAGATTTAAAATAATTCTCTTAAAGGTTATTTATATACGCAGTATAATACTTTAAAAGTTACAGTTTAACGTCAATAGCTGGCGAAAGATTAAAGTTCAATAGGCGTATAATCTGTGATGAAAATCAACTAAGTTCCAGGTTCTTCCCACATTAAGCATTATCTGTCAATTTCTGATTGAAAATCAGAGGTGTGTAAAAACAACGTCTCAGATTTTTTTTATGAGGCCTTTCATACATTTCCAGAATTCGTCTGTTGAGCTGGACGATGAGAGGTTTGGTTTTTAGAGCAACGCCACATTCGACTATCTTCCCTCTCCAGATTTCAGCGTTGTAAGTCCATACGTTTACCGCTATCTCACCAAGACACACGATGAGAGGCAAAAGCATTTTACGTAATTTTTATCACCAAAATTAGGCCTTTTAGTTTCTAAAGCTTCTTCTTCTTTCGGCGTTTGAACCATAATTTTTAGAGTAAAACTTCAATTCAATGTTCGATTTGTTTTCAATGCTTTTTAGAAAATATTAAACCTGTTGTTGTTGTAAGTAATGTTTTATGTCTTATCTAAATCCCCAATAGTCTAGAATGTATTAGTGTTGTGTTTGTACATTCAAGATTTTTTTCCGCAGATGCAATATATATTTCTCCCATAACAGCAATGCTGATGTTGTCAGCCTTTTTTACAACTTTTAGCCACGGCATAGCGGCATAGAACGGCTCTCAGTTTTGTTTTCCTTTTTTCAATTACAAGCTTTTAGCTCATAGCCCCGTCATCTCTTCACTGATTTGAGAACTTATTACAGTTTTGGACTCAGGAGGTCAAAACCTTTTGATGGATGTAGTTAACCACACCTAAGGTCTCATAAATTAATTTACTCTAATTCTGCCTAAAATAATTTCAATTTGAGGGTAAGCTGGTAGAGATCCTGATGAGTAATACAAGTGAATCAAGTACATGTGCACCCCATACTTGGTATTGTTGGCGCACAAAAATATAGCTAATTAAAAGGGGGAGATGTCTAAAAGATTAATTTACTCTAATCCTGCCTACAATAATTTCAAGTACCGCGGCTATTGAGGATTCCCTCTTGTTTTAAGTTCATTTTAGAACATATCACTCAAAGCAGGTGATTCATATTTTTAGGAGGATTTGCCATATGCTTTCATGCGTGTGTTTATGATCAAGGGAAACAATTAGAAAAGCTCCGAAATGAAACTTTGTTGAATGGACAACAACTGCCTGTTGTAGAAACACAAGTATAGAGGGCGAAGTTTCGAAAGTCTTCACCTTTCGTCTTCAGTTCAGTGTGTGTATGGTTTAGTCGGTCTTTATAGTATTCTGGTGGATCGTTGAGAGCATGTTATGATTGGTTGGTTGGTTTATCCGTGTTTCTGATTGGTGGAGAGATTTCCTGTAGATTCAACCAGTGGTAGCCACAGGTTACTGACCTCTAATCCGTAATATCTTTTTAGTGAAGGTTTAATTATGTTAATGTAGAATGATTCTTTAATTTGCATTCCTAGTTGAGCATTCGAGTTAGCAAGACGTGAAATTCTTTCTCCTGCTACGATGTCTCCACATCCGACCAGTTCGACGCCAAAAACCACCCTGTTCAACTAGACGATCACCCCGACTTCTTCCCACGATAAATTGTCGCTTTATCGATAATTATAAGCCTGGAGTAACCATCGACCCTACGAAAAATAGGATCCTCCGACGAGGGGGAGTTTTTCACCAGCCCTCAACCCAGCCTGACCTTGCCTATCTCTGTAAACCCTGGAATGCGGACATTAATGTCACTTGTCCCACCACTAAGAGCTCATCTAACCTTTTTTCTGTCTTCCTTAGGTGCGTCTACCCTTCTATCTCTCTTGACGAGATCCAGCAGTCCTTCGAAGAAGCCACTGCATCTCAACTCCACGCCGTCTACCGGATCTGTTCCAGAGTTATAGGTCTCAATACCCAGTTCATTAAGGTTGTAACTACCTCTAAATCACTAGATGACTATATATCCTAAATAATGGCTGTTGCTTTCATTTCTTTCATTTTAGAGCCGAACAACCTCCCCGACGATCATCGACACAGTTTACCAACTCCAACAAGCCCGCTTCACGATTTAACACTGACACCCCTGACGCCACTCACAGCCTAACCAGATACTAATGTAGCATTACCTATTCCACAGGTCAAGAACAACTCCACTCAGACTGACACTGACGAAAGCTATGAAACCTAAACGACTAACACCTGTACCAGACTCCACAAGTTAAGAAACAATCGACAAATACAGCCCAGACTCAAACTACACGTCTCACTTTAGCTAACTCGTCAACTTCCACTGACAACTACTCAATCTCCAGCCAGCAGACCCAAACTCGGATCACCAGAAAAGACAAAACTTCAGACGATGAAGAACAAGTTGCTCACTGCCAAAGATTCCTGCGTTCAACCTCCAGCTGACAACAGTTACAATTACCCTTCGCCCGCATGCTACATAAATCAAGTCTTGTCCGGAAACATTTCAACTACGACTCGGACGATGGACACGATGGATTCTTCCTAGCCTGATAGACATTCTTATCGTCTCTTAGTTCCATAAAATGTATTAAAGCTTCCTTATGCTTCACGTACTCATTGTAGTAATAACTTCTGTTTTTCTTCCCTTTCAGCTTTTGCCGGGAACGGTCAGGGTATGTTATTCGGCGCCCTGGCCGTGAAAGTGGGTTTTCTCGGGGTACTCCGTTTCCCCGCAGAGCAAAATTTGTTTTCATTGAATTTTTGGATCCTGAGATCCCAGCCCTGAAAAGGTGTCGTCTCACGTAAAGTTAAAGTTAATGGTAAAGTTTAAAAGTTAAGTTCAAGTTGAACACTTTCCATTATAGTTTAATACTGTTAAATTTGTAAACTCTTAATCCATGAACTCGCTGCCTTACCACAGCCTTGGTGTCCGCAGCCAATCAAGGATCGCCGAGCCTACTCTCAAGCTGCCGACGACAGTCAATTTGAAGCAACAACCAAGTCAGCTCTCCCTCTCTTCTCTTCCTTCCTTCGTCTTACAGTCTGTTAGTAATACCCACCTTATCAAATAGTAAACAATACATCAGTGCTGAAAGTATTTCATGTGATTCGTTATGTATTATACTTGCCTTGTAGTAATGATATATTTTATTCCCTGTAGGACCAAACCTTAATTCCCCAAGTGGGGCTGAAAAGAAACAACAGTTTCTGAGCGCCCAAAGTCGTCGGGCTTGTGAGATTTAAAACCTAAATTACTGTGAAGTTCATTCCATTCCTTATTCGATTCTTTAATTTTTCTTGTCTTCCAAATTTGTCTGTGTCGATGATTCTAGTTTTTTTTCCAGTTTGTTTTGTGTCCAGGTGACATGGTGTGTTCTGCAATGGCTGAATTTTGTGTTTTCATGAGTCTTGTACTGTCTTTAGGTTTTTCTAGTCTTGTCGCGACTCTTCTTCATGTTTCTCCAATGTTTCATCATGAATGTTCTGCCTAAACAGTTAGAAAAGCTTTGAGATATTTTTGCTTATAGTCTGTAAAGCTAGGTGGCTAAAACAATTTTTCAACTTGAAAGACTAACTAAGGTGATGTACTTCAATAACATTTTTCCCTTATATTTTATTAAAACGCTTTAAGTTTTTCACTCAGTCGAGGACTTTTCCTTCTTTTTAATGATCCTGTATGGTCTGAATAAGTTTTACTACAGAAGGTAGTATAATAGTTGAGAGGAGTCTTATGACTTCCCAGAGATATTTAGTCGTGACGGCGTTTCGGCATGTATGCTAAGTTCTTCTTGTGGACTTATAATGTCGTGGGATTAATTTGGAAGATAAGTTTAAAATCAGTGTTACACTCTCTCAACTACAACCAGAAACTCAGCTCAAGGTCGTATTAAGGGGGATTAGAAGTAAGCCTCAGCATGGAGTTCGGAGCGTTGTCAATGTACAAAAAACCACAGGCAGTTACTGGCCATAAATAACTTTCCTGTAACTACTCCATTCCCTAGACATTCTTTAAGAAATAGTAAGATTGATGCTTAGATTTTAAAGCAAAAACTTCCCTAGTAAGCAATCCGAACGTTAAAATGTTTTATGATGTGGCTAAAGGACTGTGAGATGTTTATTGATTTTAAAACATAGATATATAAAAATATATCGATTTTATTCCTTTTTTTTTCATTTTACAAAGCGTATTTCATTGCATACTGTACCTCATTTTTGTACATTTTTAGATGAATTATGGCAGAGTGTAATTAAATACTTCCTCATGGAATAATCTAATACTTCAGAACTTTCGATATACATGGCAAGGCATACTCCACCTAGCTTGTTACGTACACTAAAGTCAGTTTATTTACCACAGCGGTAAGACTATGGACTTATAACCCTAGAAACCAGGTTTCGATAGCTCATTGTGTAACTTTGTGCTTAACTACGAAAAACAAACAAACTTACCACATTTTTCTTTAATGAGAAAAACATATATTATTTTACCGCTCCTTTCACTGTTACTACATCCACATATAATAAATAATTCATAAACATACTTTAAAATTATGTGTTGACAAAATAACTAACAAGTGAAACATATTTTAACTGAAAGCGGAAGTCTCTGATATTATCAAACAAATGACAACTAAATTTGTATATAAAGCATGCATACTCACGTGAGAATGTTCGAGGGAAGTGTAAAGCTCTAACATTGTTTTGAGTCATACATGACTCAGCCGTAACACAATTAAATGTCTGTGAATCAGCTCATTCTAAAGATTCTGATTGTGGTTACTTCATTTAGTGGTATCATTGAGTAAATATCAAAATTCATCTCAACACCCAACTAAATCATCACGTCACCGTGCAGTCGATGTTGATCACCGTTCGAATGCACCGTAATCTTGTAACACATGACTGAACGCTTCCTTTACTAGGTAGGTATTATTTCCTACTCAAATGAATAGTAATGGGCATCAGTATTGATCCAGTAGAGAGCCTCAGCAAAGTCTTACTTAGATTTTAATTGATATTGATGGACTTCAGCAATACGTTGGCTGACAGCAGCTGCACGAGACAGGATAAATGACATACAATTTGTTAGACATGGGGTACAATGATTACTTATATCCCCCGTGATGAAATGATCCACACTCTCGTCCACACTTCAACTCTTTTCACATACGCTTTACATCTCGGAGTTCTGTCTTTCAAAGTTTCAGTATGTCTGGCACGGTTTAATTAAAGAAAATAATGCATCTTTTAAAAGTGTTTATAATAAGTTATAATTTTAAGACCGAAGCAACTTAGCTTACTTCAGCATCATTTTCACTTCCTGTTCAGGATGCGTGTTAAGAGTCAGTTTATCACAGAAAATAACAATAATTCAGCATTAGTTTCCTAAATATTATATATCTATATATTGCTATTTACATATTAAATAAACTAAACGTGGTACAAACAAATAAGTTGGTTTGAAAGTGCACAAGTAACTTTTATTTCTTAGCTCTTGCCGTAATATGTTTACGTAATTTGAGAATTTTCAAGAATAAGCTCACGAAAAAAAAAAAAAGTTAATTTACCTGAAACTGTAGAAATCATGACTATTGAATTTTAATTTTCACATTCTAGTCGATGGAAACACTCAGAGTTCCGTTTATTGGTTTAGCAAGAAACAAATATTTTTATCTTTTTCTTTTCTTAAAACAAACATCAGTCATTAAGAGATAAATAACTGTTAAAAGTGCATTTCATCAAATATTAAGTTTTTGAAAAGTTGTGTGTGTAATTGTTTTACAAGTTCTTTGTCATTCGAAATGCGAAGAGTGAATGACATATTGTATAACACAACCAGAATATATCTTAATACCTTCTTTTATACCAGCAGTTATGGAAATAAATAAATAAGGCTTAAAGTACACTTATCAGTCATTGTACAATAATTCCACACTCAAGCAAGTTTCTTGTGTTTAATCAATAAAGTTAGTGACATTATGCCTTAGTGTTTGATCTACATTATATCGTATTCGATTTCATTTGGCCCATTTAATTCAATACATTTTTCATAATTGATAACCAACAAAGATTGACTTTATCTCATATTACATTAGATAACCGACTGCATAATGTCCTAGTTATTTTTCATGTTTAAAAGTATATCATATATTTATCTATACTTAGCTCACAGTATCTGTTCGTAATCTTTATTATGCAGCAGATATATATGAGTTATGTGAGGCAATAAACTATATATCTTTATCGTGTTGATGTCCATAATGCTGTGCTGAAATTTTAAACACATAGTTTTCACACATTGTAAACGTAGTCTAATTCCCATACAAAAATTAACAAAAGTAATATTTTTTGTGAAAGAATAAAGCAGCTTCTTCTCATTTTCTGCACAAATTTCACATTTGTATTGCTTTTCGTTTTACATTCTTCTTGACAGCACAATTTCAACTCTTTAACATATTAATATAAAACGTACTCTATCATGTAAATCATAATTCTGGACGAGAAAGGGAATTAATGGTTTATCATTTTCAGTACTTATAAGAGCTTCCAAGTTGATTTGGGAATTATATCACAAGATTTA
The DNA here is from genome assembly GCF_000517525.1 of Limulus polyphemus. Classification (NCBI taxonomy): domain Eukaryota; kingdom Metazoa; phylum Arthropoda; class Merostomata; order Xiphosura; family Limulidae; genus Limulus; species Limulus polyphemus. Next base: position 21,418 of record NW_013666067.1, on the reverse strand, counting down.
AAGATATGCATTTATTTTATGGCTCAGTACTTTATATAACTATTGGATTAAATGGTTTTGGACAATTACCAAAACGGTGATATCGTATTTAAATATTTGTTTGGAAAACATTTTAGGCTAATAAATAATAAGCTTTCCAAAAAATAAGATATAACATAAATAAAACAGAAACTAGGCATGGAAGTACATATAATATACGATTAAACAAACGACATATACAATACTGCGAATGGATATTGGGCAAAAAAAAATACAAGCAAACAACACGATAATGAATATATAATGTTATTTCTAGTCTTTCATGGGACAGTTTTGATTCAGATTGAGATCGTTGAGATTCATTCCTAAAGCTAAAATATCTAACGAAAGTCACTAAATTTGGCATATGAAACGCTACAAGGTTTATTAACTCCATTCGTGACAGTTGAAATGTTTATCCTTTATTCTATTCGTAAACTTTTCCTAATAGTATCTTGTTTGCCTTTAAAATAGATTCGTTTGGAGAGCCTACAGTAAGCCAAGCTATCAAGTTTGTTAAAAAATATCGCTTTTAAAATACACACACACATACAAGCGTACATAAATATATTATTTAATGTTTTCAGAATAATATGATATATTTTTCATATGCCTATGCAGATATTAAGCATGAATCAAAAACCAATTGGTGTCAATTTACTGTTATTGTTTTACTCACCTCGATTAGAAGACTACATTCAAATTGTTAGTGCTGTAATAAAAGTTACATTATGCACATTTTACTTAGTGTGCTTTGATTTGTTACTTTTCGAATATACCAGCTACCAGGACAGCTACATGGATCACAATAGTTTATCATGGTTACTGTGTGACGTTTAAAGCATTCTACCGAGTTTAAAGAAAAGGTTAATATACCAATGGAAAATTAAGCATCTTGTTTCATTTACAGTATCATAAACTTAGTTCAATGAACACATCACACTAGCTATAGTCTTTACTTTTTATAGTTTCTTTCTGTAAACTATTATATTAAATTTATTGTGTGCTATATTCTACTTTCTGCATAAACCTACTTTAATGAAACAAGAAAAACTTCGAACATTTCTTAAGTAATAAGAACTTTGTTATCAATCAGCTTTCTGTGATATGGTTTTTAATGTAAGTCCAGAATAGTTGCAGCATTAAGAAAAGTAGACTAAGTAGAAATGAAAGCAGAAAATGGGTGGAATATACTTATATATTCTTCAAGTAGAAAATACAGAAGGGTGTATCCTTTTCAGATATAGAACTTGTAATGAAACATGCAATAAACGTTACGAAGAAGGACATTAAGTGTGTTAAGTCATACAGAAATAAAAACTAAGAGTTTACGTGTAACATTAAATAGGTTTTAAGTTTTTTTTTTGTTCTATGAGTTTAATTGAGAATTTATATCTCTTCATTGAGGTATTTTGATGCATTAATAGTTGGGAGTTAAAACTAGATAAAAAACAAACAAACGGGATTGGATAGTTGAAGCTCCTTCATTTCTGTCTTCTAAACAAATAAATGGTAAAGTTAAAAATAGGTATCACCATAGTAACAGAATTATGCTTGTCTCTAATGTTATTCCTGGTGGCTTTAAGTGTATGTATAATTATGTTGCTTATATTCTCTTTTCTTATTAAAATAATTTTATATTAGAAAAAACAATCCCTGGATTCTTTTATCAATGTTGAGTGTTGCTTCAGCTCTACGAATTTAATTTGAAAATCAGAAAAGCGCGATTTAGGATTTAAAAATGGGAACAAAAATTCACTTACACTTTCGTAAGAAAGGTAAGACTATTAATATAATTTTAGGTTTTCTAATTTAGTGTCATCCACGAGAATATTTAACAATAAACTACACGTTATTCCTTAAACAAAAATATGTGTTCAAAAGTACTTTCACATCGTAAATTGTTAGTATTGTTTTGCAATTTGACTGAACAGTTTTTTTTTTTTTATTTAACGCACTTGTATCTGTACAACGTAACTGAAAGAAAAATAAACTTCTAACTAAATGGCGGTTCTCAAACCTTAAAAACATCTCCCCAATAGATCTCTCGCTTATAGAAAAGTCATTTGTACATATTATATTTCTACTTAATCCAGAGCCAGTCATGTGTATAATATACCTTATACTTTAAATGACATTGTAAAGTTTCAGGCCACGAGGATCAAATATTTTGTTCTTCTTTAAGAGCTAAATTCTGCTGATTACATTTTTTGAATTTTTTACCACAGCTAAAAGTTGTTCTTTGTAGATTAAGACAACATATAATTTTTCTCTTCGCTATAATAGTGAATAAATATTTGTGTCAACTTTGTTTAGTTTTTAGAGATGTACTTTTAACCAAATTTGGTTCAATATAAATAAAGAAGAGCAAGAGGTTCTTACACGTTGAGAAGAAATAGATAAGTGATAAAAAGTACAGCTAGGAGATTTAATGATGTTGTTTTCCTCAATATTTGTGGTTACACTCGCAGGTTTAAGCAATGTTTATCTGATTTAAGTAAATCTGAAAAAAATGTACTTCTATTCTCCTACAACAGGAGAGAAAAGAAAACATAAATGTGAAGTCAGAGAATGATTGTGTAAGTAATGGTGGCATGTTTTTCAGTATTAAGCCTACTGGTACATATTGTGGTATATTTTTTTTTCATAAACGTGAGCGTCCTTTTCAACTTATTTCTAATACTTGGACATTTCATCATGAAATGTTAGGTTTTAAAGAACCTTTTCCAAGAAGTCTATAATGCATAGAGTAAAATTAAATTTATCTTTACATATTGCAATTTTAGAGTTTGTCTAATTTGTTTTAGCTCGAGGTTTATAAATTTTTCACTTTTTTAAATATTTCATTAAATGAAGATTAAAAAGAAAAATATTACTATTCATTATTATACTAGAAATAACAGTAATATAAAAATTACTTATGAAGCGAATAACCTAAGGATTTTAATTCGCTTATGTAATTATACTGCTAGAATTTTGTTTAAATCTTTGAGTTGGTTTTTACATCAAAAATCCAACACTGTTAAACAGAAGCTTGGGGATACAAATAAAGAAAAACAAAACATTATCTCATTCCGTAACAAAGCTAATTCCCACCTTATAAATATGAGTTTTAAATCTGTTTCTAGTATTTGAACATTATTATACTTTGAAATGATCACTGATAAATGTATAGATTGTTTATAAACTGCTAACAAACATTACACAAAAATCAAAACAGATTTGTCAAATCCTGTTCGCACAGACACAGTTTTCTATATTCAAAAGTTTAATAGTTCAATGCAACACATTTACACTAATTTAATGTTCCAACAGTCGCTGAGTTGCACTAACCGTTTTAATTTAATTCTGAGTTGTTTTTTTTTGTATATTATCCATGTCTGTTTCCCAACAATCTGTTCGTAAATCAACACAGATGTATATGCACGTTGTTTGACACTAGATACTTCTTTGTTTCTAACATTTGAATACTCGCTCTTTTAGCCTTCCACATTTAGAGAACTTTATTTTCGGGAATTACACTTGAAGATGATCGAATTATTTGGTCGGAAGCTATTGTATAATAATTTTATGTTTATTTATGTATTTTTATTTTATTTATTTATGTAATTGTAAAAACGTTTTAGATGGTGTTTTAAAGATATGTCTTAGTTAAGCTTAGTAGAAAAGGTTTTCTACTTTAGTTTTAGTAATTTTGATGTAAATTTTAGGTGTTAACGTGGATGGTACTATTTAATTTATTTATTACGTATTAAGTAATTTTTTAAATATAATTATGAAAGTTCGGGGTATCTAGTAATTGCAAAAATATATATGTTCTTGATATATGGATTATTATTTATTTTTGAAGACTGTTAAGGTTTTTTTAAACGAAAAATGTTTATTCAGATTACTCAAGAAGTATATGGGAATTTGATTCTTAATAAATTTCGTAAGTTTGAAAGAACTTATCTTAAATAACAGAGAGGTAAACAAAATATGAACTTTTCAGGTGTTTAGAGCTATTCCAACATTTTAGCATTTTAAAACTACAAGCTTCTGATATAAGCAATTCAAATATTATGGAGAAGCCAGACACAAATTCTCAGCAGCTGAGACAAATTTCAGACGAAAGTCTACATAATCTTTAGAAAATCAAATATATAAATGTAACCAAAGTTTGAATGAATCTGTGAATTTGGTGGACTTCTTTCGTTTATGTAAAGTGATTATTAGAAATAACAATAGTCGGTTAATCAAAACTTAATTAACATGGTTAAAATAAATTAGCTTTTTAACCCAGTTAGGAGATACATTTGTTAATAACATTCATGACATAATTCACAATTTATCGGACTATACGTTAAATGACTTCGCGAAAAGAGATTTGCTCTACCACCTAGAAAACTGCCTTTTTTATGAATTTGTGTTACTTCTATAAATCTTTTTGGACGATCTTAAACTTGTAACGCTTATCCTAAACCTTAAATTAGCTTTAACGATGTCAGAACTCATCGATTTGACATGTTTACATCTGTGGAACTCTCTCTCTCAGTCGATGGGTATTTCAGCTTGTATTCAATAAAAAAATATTTGAGTCACATTTGAGTCATCAGAATAATATGTCGTCTCGTACTATATTTTAACTAAGCTTGCCTGATATCATGCAAGAAAATATCCGTAGCTTGCAAACAAATATAACTTATTACAAAAAACATATTCATGAACGAAAATAATGCTTAAATAAACTATAAAACATCTCCCAGATTTCTTGTCTGTTTCCAAGTCTTCTAAACTTACCAAAAGATTCTTTTGTTATTTTCTGTAGGACCTACATCTAATATTTGTTTCACAAAACAATAAATTAGTTCTCATCATTTTATTGTTCTAAATTAAAGTATGTAGATTATAATATGCTCTATTTAACGGTATTTAAAGTTTGTCTGTAGCTGTTTTAAAAGTTGATCTTCATTAGTTGCTGTTGATACCACATGTTGTGAGATAATAAAAAGTGTTAAAATGATGCTGTGTTCACAAAGAGCGAAAAAAAATCACACGAGAAAAAGAAAACCTTCAGAATATCATTGTAGTTTCTTAAGAATTGTACACTTATGCTTTGTAATGGGCAGAAAAAATATAAACAGAATAATAATTGCAATTCTTATCGATGCAAAGAGAAAAAATTGACTATTTGCTCTCTACTCACCCCAGGAAATCGAGCCACAGATTTTAGCGTTGTAAGTACGTAAACAGCTAGCCCACTTGATAATATTGCGTTGAGTATAGGCGAAGTTAATTTTTCTTTGGAAATGACAATAAGATAAATGTTACACAATAACAAAATATTTTTGAGTAAAAAACTGTTGAAATAGAGTTAGAATTATTTTAATTTAATTTTAAATTTTGATGTATGATATATGCTATCAACACCAAAAACCTGCTATGCTGTGTGGAAAGGGTTAAACTCCATTAAACTATCAGTAGAGAAATAATGTACATTACAAGAGATGAATGGGATGACTCAGAAATCATACAGCCTTTTCTAAGTGCTGAAGGGACACTTAGGCTTAATTTCATTATCCTATCTGACAGACTGGATAAATGGGTACCTTCCAGTGAATAAGAGATTTTTTGTCCATAGCAAAGGAAATACATTTTTATGTGAAACTTCATTCATTTTCTTAAAGCCAGTTTAGAGTCTTTGCATTGCTTCCTTCTTACTCACGATAATAACGGGATACAACCAAATAACCCTCAAAGGTTTTATTACTCCAGTCTTCAACATCTGCTATATATTTCAGTGCTGGCAATATTCGTGGTGCTTCAAGGAAAACTCGGCAGTGTCTATGGCATTAAATGCTATTGCTTATCGTCCTACCCAGATGACCATCAAATACATCAGCAAAGCTTCTAAAAAAAAATAACACCCTGGATTTTTGTTCTCTGTTGAGTTTGCATTGGTAATTCCATTTCCCACAATCTCATATGCTCTGGAAGTCGTGCATTCATATTTGGTTATATATTTCAATAGCTAGTCGGTGTTTTCTGTGCACTAGCTTTCAAATTTTTCAGAAGATCAGTACTTGCACAACACCGTCATTTGGACAAATAACTGTTTCAGTAAGTGCAGCCTGATTTCTGAATATAATAATAATACGTTTTGTGCATCAGTTCTATCACTGCCGTGAGATGGTGAAAATACACTAGACTGCATTCACAGCAGAACACGAAACACCACTTGCTCATTCAGAAGTATTACAACCTCTTTCTCAACATGCATGAAGTCCACTGTTGCTGGACCCAATTTATTCAACACTAGATGGTCTTTTTGTATTATATTCGTTCCTAAGAAATGATTACCATCATTCAACAAGTGACAGTGCCAGACAAATTCTTTCTACTTGTCACCTTTAGCCAGAATCAAATGCAGGTTAAATAACCATTGTGATGGCCTCAATCACAAAGTTTGATAAATAAAAAGGCTAAGTAAGGTCCCATGTGATTAAGACTTCACTGGAAACTCAACCCAACATCCTAAAATCAAAATGTTTCACATACCGCGTGATGCTAGGCCTATGCTTGTTTAAACCACCTACCGTACCCCTTTGTGTAAGTTGACTGTTAGACGCACTCAAAATGACGACCACACATAACTCAGACTTTACTAGTTTAGCTACTATAGCCAGTGGTTGTCAATGATCGTTTTACGTTTTTGTGGCATTGGCTGGAAGAGAATTTCCAACCCTGTTTCATGGCAGGGTATGAAAAAATCTAAATTGACTGCCTTGGTTAGTCACACTTAACAAAAGTTCTGTAATTCATAATTAACTTCTATAACTTCTGGAGAGAGGAAGAACACTTCTTTACTCATTGAGAACATAAAGAGTTAGGATTATGTGTGTGTTTGTATCACACTTTCCAATGATATTAAACTTCTAGTGTGATATCTCACAATGCTATAGTGCTTATTACTGATCATTCTCACCAAGCATATTCAGGGGGAGGGGAGGAGTAATTTCGCATCCCATAATAATTTATATAAAGCCTCTACACCACTTCTTCATTTAGATATGATCTAAACTGAAACAAAAGCTTGGCCGGTCAAGTGAGTATAAACTCTCTTGAATGTCCACTTTGTATTAGCCTAATGCCGGTATTACAACAAGTTTTCGACTACATACATCTTGACCACAAAGGCATATGAAGAATACCTATACGAAAAAATTGGAAAATAATCTTCAGTACACCTGAATAAAAATATATTATTTTCCAGTTTCAGGAAGGTAAAATAAAGCAATTTCCATCATCCACACAACGAATATAAATCTAAGTTTGGGTGGTTTTGTATTTGAAATAATGCACATTCGAAAACAACAAGAACAAAAAAAATAAAAGAACACTGTCCGCTAATGCAAATAATTCTGTTGATGATCTGGGTCTTACGAATTAAAAATTTAATTTATATTATCCGAAACTACTTACAAACTAAACCTTATTGGGTCCACTAAACAAATAAATCTTTTTACAGATTTGGATACTTATTCTGAAAAAACAACAACAAAAACAACGTAACGTTAGCGGGATGAAAAGGGAAGCATTCATAGCCACAATCCTACATAATGTAAAAACAAAACTTTTCACAAGTTTAAATATTAATGAAGAACAATATGCCATGATTCGGAAAGGAATTTGAATCAACAAAGTTTAATTTACGATTGTTCCCTTGACTTATTAACTTGAATGATACATCTATTATATTGTAATACACTAGTTAAACAAACACCATAAAAACACTTCATTTCAAATAATTAATCATAGGGTACATTCACCTCCTACTCGCTCCTACTACTCGCTCTTTGCAATGTCAGTAAGGATTAGGTAACGAATTAGCTCAAATTAAAACTGATCCGATACTTCAGTTATTTTTCACAACTCCATAAAACAACATAAACTAAAAACTAGTCAAGTAGTTTGATTTGATGAAAACAGAAATTTTTAATAGAAGTAGAAATATGTATACAAGATTTTAGGTTTACCATCCCCTACTTTGCGAACGCTGTAAAGCTTAGGTAGTCCGAGATGATTTGGTTGAAATAATATGTTTGTTAGTGCTTGAATAAGGCTACCACCTCTGAACTCCTGCAGTTCACTGTTTCTCCACACATACAGAATTAAGCATATAATACTATTTAATAAATTTTACAGGTAAGTGTTTCCACAGGTAAATAAAAACGTATTTTAAAATCAATATATTATTTTTAAACTTACTTGGTCAAACATGATATTTTCCAGATTTTTTTATGACATTTATAAGATGTTTTTGATACTTAAATGTTACATTGAAACTATCATTCAATGTTTTTCTTTTTGTTAAAATGTGATATTGAAAAGTAATGTTTTAATATATTTATCATCGTAAGTAGAGTTAGAAATAGAGACCAATTATAGATTTGTGAAAGTCTCATAATCACCAATTTAAAACAGCATTTATGTCAGTTCAACACATTTTTTTTGGAAGAGCGAGTGAGGCCTAATGGTTGGTGTCGGGTCGCAGATCGAAAAGTTCGTTGAACATAATCTGCATTTTCTACTATAGGTGCGCTATAAGAGTGACAGTCAATTCTATTGTGCGGTTCAAACCCTGACAAAGCCGGTTGTGGATTTTGTTGACTATATGCTTTCCTTCTGGTCAGTAGTTCAAAATTAAGGAAGGCTATGCCTGAATCTTCTAGGTTTCTGATCTGGCAGTTTAGACCACATGCAAATAAGGTGCTGTTCCAAGCTTGTTCAAAGTTTCTAATTCATTAAGCATGTTCATTTATTTTACGTCATATTTCAACGATATTTGAAGACTCATTGAAGAAAATATAATACTAAGTCGTAAATGTGGTAAAATATTTTTTCACTTAACTTTAGTTCCTATGCACATATTATTATGTGCATTTTGACAACAGCATAAAGTGCATATTTATCAACATGACTACACAGTGTGGTCACAAGTA
>NW_013666067.1:9663-11419 GCF_000517525.1 Limulus polyphemus | reverse complement strand
GTGTAGTTTAGTCACAGTGTATTATAAAAGGGTGAAAAATATTGAGACATTACCGATATCACTCTCCATAAAAGGGTGACTAATATTGAAAAGTTACTGATATTACTCTCGCTTTAAGTTTTAGTACTCTGAGACATCAGGCTTAACAATTAATAAGTGGACAATGAACGCATCTGGTTCTACTATTTCTCCTGTATTTACAGAGAAAGACTAGATTGTGTGAATTTGCTCAAGAGAAGTTTTTGTTTTGCTTTTTTTACAAATACGTAATTATAGTTCAGAGTAGATATTTTCAAAGAAGCGTAGCAAAGTAGGATATAAAAAATAAAATCTTTGATTTTATAGATAAAGATTGTTATTAAATCATTGATAGTGTCTAAAACTCAAGAATTTACTTTTAGCTCCTATAATTCTTGAGACTAATAACATACTGAGTGTGTTAAGTTATTCCTTAATTTTCTCTTGGAGAAGAGCTGCATACGTTAAACAATAAATATGCTATTCGGTGCTTAAAACAAAGTATCTTACACATTCTGTCGAATACAGATTTCTTTAAATTCACTTGACTGTGTCCTTTTTATAAAGAATTCAATTTTATAAATAGGAACATGTGTTAAAACAGACAAAATTTCACTTAGACTGTTAATACGAAAAAAATATATATTGCATATAAGGCGTATGAGAAAAAGTTCGAAAAAGAAGTATTTTTCTTCGCAAACGCTTTTCTGTAAACGTTACGATGAAAATTATTTATTATCTGCTACATACGAAACCACAAAAAAAGTAGTATAATTAATTGTATAATTAAAGTTATTTAAATAACTCTTTAGTTTTTAACTTACATGATTTTTTTTTGTGAATGAATAAGAAAATGCAAACGATTCCAAAACTAATTGAATCCTAATTCATTCTTAATAAGTAACTATAGCTTTTCATCATGTATTTTCATGAAATAATTTCAAAACAATCCTAAGAATGGTCATACTGGTTCAAAAATAAAAAGAAGAAAGTGCTGGTTTAGTAATACTGTGTTACGACAGCGGAAGTCACGTGACGCTGCTGGCGCATGCGTGACTGCATTTCTCGAATTATCGGGGAAGCTCCGCGAATTTTGGAGAAGCCTCTCTGTTAGTATATAAGCCTGGCAGAGAAAAGCCAGGGGATAATAAAACAAACAGTAGTCACAGTGATATTCGGGTAATATATGATTCTGTTTCGAGCTGTTGCTGAGGGATCAGTTTGTAGACGCCTTGGAAAGTCCACAACTGAAGATACAAGTAAAGCAAGCACAACCCTCTACTATTCAGGATGCAATAGCCAGAGCTCTTGAATTCGAATCCTATGTTAAGTCCAGTGCAGAGGTACCAAGGTTGGTACAGTCATCAGGATTCAAGGCCATAAATGGACAGCTTTCAGAGAAGTTTGAGGGACTTTGCTGACACTGTAACAAACCTGGGCACAAGAGAGCTCAATGCTGGCAACTTCAACACAGGAAAGATGCCATGGCAGGAAAGGTTGCTACCCAGAAGGACATATGAAGAGCCAGTGTAAGAAGAATACTACTAATAAGCCAGCCTCGGGGAACCAGTAGTGGTTGGTGTTGAGGGACGCCCACCAACTCCATTGTGAAAGTCCCAACAGCTAAGTGTAAATGGCAAGCATTCATAATGTCTAGTGACAGGAAAGCTGGATGGCCAAAAGTCCAACTTTGTCATAGATTTTGCATCTCAGCAAACCCTTGTGAGTAGCAAGGTGC
>NW_013666067.1:8027-9163 GCF_000517525.1 Limulus polyphemus | reverse complement strand
GGGTAGAACAAAAGAACATACCCAAAGAAGACCTATCCAGGCCAGCAGACGTGAAGATTGGAAAGTCACTTGTGCCAGGTCATCAAGTAGTACCCATAACAGTGTCTAGTTTCTCTAAATGTGTAACTACTGTGTAACACGGAGGGAACTCCTTGCTATATTAAAGAGTCTGATAAAATTCCATCCTTACTTCTTTGGTGCCAGGTTTACCCTCAGGACAGACCATGCTGCATTATGCTGGTTAAGATCATTAAAGAGCCCAGAGGGACAACTGGCACGTTGGATCACAAAGCTAGACCAATATAATTATGATATTGAATACAGAGAAGGACAATCTCATGGAAATGCCAACGGACCGAGCCGAAGACCATGCAAAAATGACTGCAGACATTGCTGCACAAGAGAGGTTGAACTAACCAGGTGCTATCAAGCTGAAGTCAAAATGACTGAAGGAGCTGATGATGGTGAAGTGGAACCAAGTATAGATATTAAAGCAGAACAGGAGAAAGACCAAGATTTGATGCCAATAATTGATTTTCTACAAGCAATTGTTTTGCACCCTGTGTGGGAAAAGGTGTCTAGCTTAAGCTCTGTGTCAAAGAACTATTGGGCACAATGGGGCCAGTTGAAGCTTGAAGATGGTATTCTTCTCCAGAGATGGAAAACTGCAGATGGGAAAGTGACGACCTGGCAAACAGTTATACCGATAAAGTTACGGGAAGTTGTGCTGCATCAATCCCATGATAGTTTAACAGGAAGACATCTTGGAGTTAAGAAGACATTGAGTAACCTACGGCAGAGATTTTACTGGATAGGTATGAAGCAAGATGTGGAAGAATGATGCAGGACCTGCAGCACATGTTGTGCTAAAAGAGGACCCAAGCATAAGGGGTGTGCTCCAATGAAGTTATAGCAAGTTGGTGCAAGAATGGAAAGAGTAGCCATTGACGGTCCGTCGCCCCAAACTCGAGCTGGAAACAAGTACATTTGTGTGGTGATGGATTAGTTCACCAAGGGGCCTGAGGCATATGCAATACGAAATCAGGAAGCTACAACTGTAGCTCCGGCTATTAGTGATTTCTTCTTCAGGTTTGGTATGGCATACGAACTGCATTCTGATCAAGGCCGTAACTTTG
>NW_013666067.1:5034-7231 GCF_000517525.1 Limulus polyphemus | reverse complement strand
GTATTTTAAATTTGTCTTTGTAAGTTCTGTACATTTAATTAAGTTATTTTTAATTATGTATTGGTTTAATGTAAGTGGCTATTGTTTGGAAAGAACAATACTAAGGAAGGAGCAGTGTTACAACAGTGCAACTCACAAGAAAAGCCAGGGGAGGATAAAGCGAACAGCAGTCAGGTTCGGATAATTTACGATTCTGTTTCGAGCTAGTGTGTGTTTTGCACTCATAGAAAGCGAAGTTATTGAGATAGTGAATCGCTCTGATTTATAGTGTGTATTATAAAAGTTGTTAAGTTTAAAGTGACGAGAAATGAACTGACTGTGGAATTACTGTGCACTAAAAATTTGTATCTAGAAAGAATAAACTGGTTAAATTAAGAAAGAACTTATATCGCTGAAGTTCATCGGAAAGAATTTCGCCAGAAATTAACAAATAAGCAGATACCTAACAACTGGTTTTAAAACAAAAATAAGAAAGTGCTGGTTTAGTCATACTGGTTTAAAAACAAAAAGAAGAAAGTGCTGATTTAGTCATACTGGTTTAAAAACAATAAGAAAAAAGTGCTGGTTTAGTTAGAGATGATAAACTTTTTTTATGTTAAGAATTATTGAAGAGCACTTTGCTTTAAAAGCTACTGAAAACATTATTGATTTATTATGAGATAGTAATTAACTTAAAAAGTTTGAACCACTAGTTTCTATCATAAATGTTTTCAGAAAAATGTTGGAACTAACTACACTTTATGAAATAAGAAATATGGTAATAACTAAATATGTGATAAAAGTTATCAACTACACTTTCAGAGTATTTTTTGCTAATAAAGGTGAAAAGGATTATAACGGAGCGCAAATTATAGAAAATAATATCGAAATATCTCCTTATTCTCATCTGCTTATATGTCCTACTGAAAATGCAGTAATTATGTGCTTAATGCCTCCAGTTATCCTCGCATACTGTTTGTTTCCTGTAAATGTAAACTAATATTTGCATATATTGTACTCAAAATAAAATAATTAAAGCCATGTATACAACATAATTATACAAATTATGAGTAATTAGGACTGTACTTCAGACACTGCGCACTGAACAGTATCCTCAGGTAGAGTGATTACATCACAGTTCCACGAAGTGGAACCAGAGAGCACATTGGGATAATGATTTCACAGATAGTTGTTTGTGAGCGAACCACCAGAGGGTGATTTATATCAACGTATCTCAACATGTCATCAACTTTAGAGTAACAATTAAAGTCTTAAAATTAATAATTTACCTAATTTGCATAATGATGCTGTTACCAATGTTCTATACATGGACGATGTTTTTAAGGTTACATACACGGACGGTGTTACTAGGTATGTTATGTGTTTTTTTACAAAAAAGGGCATTGTTTCTTTTGGTGGATAGTGTTACTATAGTCACGTGGAACTGCATACAGATTTCAGCTTGTCTGAAGTTATATTTATAGTTGTAATTCTTATACTTTATTGTGTTGCATATGTAACGAATTTGTTGTTAGTATTTATTTTAATATGAACGTTGTTTAGATTGAGTTTATATTCAAAAACATGCCTAGCTTATAGTGTTAGATATGTAGTCAGAAACTCCTGTCTATTGTCCAAAGTTATAGAAGATTATCGAGAGTAAGAATCAAAAGTATATGTGTGTACGTAAATGCTTTAAGTTGCATTGCTGCATAATCTGAATTTTCTAGAAAATCTTCCCACGCCTATAAACATAACCAACGCGACACGCCAAGAGTGTATGTATTATTATTTTAATATAATCAGTATGCCATAAAACTTCGGAAGCTATAACTGTGATTGTTATAACGCTAATCCATCGGCAAACTTCAGATATTTGACCAGGAACATTTACAAAGTTCGAACATTACAAATCATTTAACTTCAGTGGACATTAGCATTTTTATGAAGACATTATACAAATTCAACGGTGGAAAACTCAGCGTGTGTGGCAAAGAACAAAGTTAGCTAGCTTTCCGTTAAGTGAAATATATCTCTGTCAACTCGTATTCAAATCCCTCATCGCGAACCTTCGATAAGATATAAAGGAAGTTCCAAACTAGAAAGAAGACTTTATATTGTTTGTAAGTTTGTGGAACTTTTGTTTATAAATTTTTGTTTGTAGTAACTATTTGTAATAATTATTATTGTAAATTGTACTGTTGTGTATATATATATA
>NW_013666067.1:0-4335 GCF_000517525.1 Limulus polyphemus | reverse complement strand
GTTAACTCGGCTTCGGACTTTTCGAAATTCTAATACGTAACATATATGTTTTACAAAGGTTGATTGTGTGTGTTACCAAGGTTCTATAGGTGGACGGTGTTATTAAGGTTGTATAGGCAGTTGGAATTTCTACAGTTGAACAGTGTTGCTATATTTGCGTAGGACTGCATACAGATATCAACTTGTTTACACATATAGTTATAGTTTTCATTCATATAGTTAACAGTGTTGCATGTGTTGTATAAAGGTAGTTGGTGTTACTAAAGTTCTATAGGGTGATAGCATTACTCGGCAAATTGTGTTACTAACGTTAGTGCTGCTAGGGCGGATAGTGTTTCTATAAATGGATAGTTGAATACGATGATGAGCTCATTATAGAGTGTTTCAACAAGTGGTTACGTCATCAATGTCTAGATTTCTTTATATGTCTTAAAAAGTTACAAGTAAAATTATTACAATGGGACAACTACTATAGCATAGTGTGTTACATATGTCAGTTTTTATCATACACACTATCTTAATGTATTGAGGCAAATACTATAGCATAGTCGATATTTTTTATACAATGTTTCGTTTTTATAAATAATTAACTGGAAAATTGCATTATTATTCTACAGCCGATTGTTTTTTGTGATTTAGTACACATTTAACATACTTGAGTATATTTTTCGCTTCTATATTTAAGTTGCATAACATACTTTTTACGGTTATTGTCCTGAAGAGGACGGATTTTTCATGATCACTAAACAGTATATAATAATTAACATACAAGCTTGCTATCTCACTTTATAAGTATATATAAATATAACCCTTATTCCACTAGTTATTACGTTTGACTCAAAACATATCTTTATTCTAACCTCTGTTTTCATTCGTATTTCCAATTCTAATAAATGATTAATAAACTCGGTTGTAAATCATTTTGATACAACTAAATATGATAAATGAATGACTTACTGTTTAACCAATCATTTTACTGTTATACAAATTATGTAAAGTAGCAACACTTACCATCTTATTTTCTATAGAACATTCACTTGAAGTACAAAACATACTACACAATTAAATTTCAAAAAACGTTGTGATTTTAGAGTACAGCTTGTAAAGGAACTTTCAATATGCATAAATCAAAACGTCTGCAACAATTATCTTGCACAGATTTCTAACTCACACTAATATTGTCTAAGAGGTCCAACTCAAGTGACGTTAATAAATTTTGATTTTAGGAAATAGAAAAGGCAGGAGAGGTCGTCACGTGGTCAAACAACCTTCCCCTCTTAAAATTGGCAGAATAAAAGGTTGACATCAAAGGTCTGGATTTAGAAGATTTTGATAAAATATGTTATTTCTAATAAATATTAAAAATATTATAATACCAAAAAGATCTTTAATTACGGACGTTTCGGAATTGCATAAAATTCATAAAACCTCAAAAGCTAGTTCACAATATTCTAACTACAAAAAAAGCAACATTAACTATGTAGCAAGTAGTTTTCATATTGAATCGGAAGTTTAAAAAAAAGAACAGATTTAAACGGTAACAATATAGAAGAATATACGATAAAACACGCGGAATACACGTTTAATAATTACCATTGTTAAGAGAAAAGATATTATAAAGAAAGTCTTAAATATAAGTATAAATACTGCATCTTTAGAATAATAACAGTGATAATTATCAAATAAAACACACCGAGAATTTGAAATTGATTGCAATTAATGAGAACAAATAAAAGTTGATGTTATTATTTAATGTTGGGTGAACAATGAAAATGGAGAAGCTTTCTTTAATGTAGAGTTCGTAATCTGTGGTTCCAGAGTCGAGAATTTTAGTTTTCTAGAAGTATGTAGTGATTGTTATTCTCAATATACAATCGGATACAAGCCTCAAGTAGATTAGGTTATGTCCGCTTCCAACTGAAATTCCCATGTACTCGTGTGCACATATTCGTAGTGGACATGTAGTTTTACCAATACATGTAGCTTTACAGCTAATATAATTGTATTTATATATGACGCACGAGCGCACAGGAATGAGCAGAGTGTCTTTGGTTTTAAACGTATTTTAAATTCTAAATGTTGACGTATATTAATAGTAATAATCCCTGTAGACTCCTACTGGAGCATAGGGCCCCAACAATCCCTTACCGACGGAAGTTGCTGTTGCAGTAATTTTTTAGAAGGTTGGTTTTTACGGGGTGGAGTTGCTAGTCCCTCGTCCAACCCTCCTCCTTTCTCATCCTGGACTTGTGACCAGGCAATGTTGACGTATACTAACCGTAAATTAATGTGTGGGTGATATGTCTATATTTTTTTTTTGAACTTGGGATTTGAAATTTAAACTTTGTTTTCTAATGAAAGGAGTGATAAGAACTTATGGGTATTTTGAGACTGTGTGTGACTTTTTCGTAGGTTCTATTTTATTTGTTAACAATTTTCGTGTAATAAAGTGTGAGAAATAAAGGGGATAACTATTAATATGTTATGAATTTTTGAAATTTCTGGGTGAAAACAGAAGTAGTAAGAACAGATATTAAACGCTCTGTTTAGAACACTTAGAACAAGGTTATGTTTGAAGGAGTTTGGTATAAAACTGTCGAAACGAGTGTATAAGTCAGTAAATGTTTTCGTACGGTAAACAGATGTGGCAAAGATATTGTTAATGTTGATTACATGGTCGTCTAAACAAGGCCAAATTAATGACAGGGCAAATTAGATTAAAATAGAATGATAAAAATAGACGCAGTAAACTTTTCAAGTCTATGAATGTCATTGTTTTTGAGTCTAATATTTCTAATAATATTTTATATTGGTTCTTAGTTTTAACTTTTTTTTTACCCCATCTTGATTTTGTCAAAAAACAATTCTATGAAATTTGGGCGAAGTATATCGTATGGGTAGTAACATACCATATGAAAAGTATCAAAGTGCTCTTAAAATGAACACTTGCTCTGGGCCCCTTTTTCCTAAGTTCGGCCTTACGTCTATTAAAGGTAAGTTATTTTTTCTTCCATCTCAAACATAAAGTGTATAGATGAATATTATGCGTTTAGATCAGTGGCTTTTTTGCTCCATGCCCCACCTCGACACCTCAAATAATTTGATGCCCCCTTAGTATAAAAATTTGGTGTTGAAAAGGTAGAATAATATAATGTAAAATCTAGAAATTTACCTAACCTAACCTAACTTACCGCATCGCTTCTACACCTCACAAAGTTAATGCTTAACTGATCCGAATCTAGCGATCACCGGCAATAAATGAATGACAAATTTAAAAACCGTGTCAGACGACTCAGTTTTGAGTCACGCAACGTTTTTCGCTCTTCACACCCAAATGAAATTTTTTTCTTATCGTAACATTTTCAAATGCTTCCCCCTATATATTGAAATTACCCCCTGTGGGGCGTGCGCCCCACGTTCAGAATCACTGGTTTAGATATTCTAAAAACTTCTTGACGTGATCAGTGTTGTGAAAGAGTAGAAAAGTATCATCAATGTACCTTCTATATAATACTGGTTTGTAATAAAGGGGGCAATTTTCCAGCCATTGACGTTGGTAATAATATTTGCAAGGGTCGGACCTAGAGGTGATCCAATCGTCACCTCGTCTATCTGGTCATAAAGATAACCATTAAAAACGAAGTGATTATCTTTGAGGGCTAATTTAAGAAGCTGTTTGAATTTTTGTTAGTTAAAGTTAGAGTGCAGGACATTTTTGGTTGGGAATAACTCTTTAATAATTATTTTAATTATTTCCTTAAGTGTGATGTTAGTGAATAAGGACTGAATATTAAAGGTGGCCATAACAAATTTGTATGCATTAGGAAATTTAAATACCTCTTGAGCAAAGGAAAAGGAATCCTTAAGAGTAAATTCATTCTCAGTTAATGAGCTTAATGCAGGTACAAGACATATAGCAAGTTTGTAGGCGTGGGAACCAAGAACAAGTAGAATAGGTCTGAGGGTTAAGCCATTTTTGTGCATTTTCGGGAAGCCATACATAAGACCGGTGCGGGATCCCGTAGAATAAAGTTTTGCAAAAGGGGTGTCAGAGATGAGTTTACAATCTTTTAAATATCGTTATGTCAGTTGAAGCTTTTCTTCACGCTTGGGGGAAAGTTTAAGCCAATCATTATCAAAGGGTTAAACTTTGTCCTGTCATTTAAAAGATTTTTAATTTTGGAGACATAATCAGAATGTTTAAAATGACAACACCCGCGCCTTTATCTGGTCGGATAACAACAAAGTTTCGGTTATTGGCAAGTTCCTTTAAGGCAGAAAACTCAACTTGTGTAATAGGATAGGGTTTTTTAAGGGTTGAACATTTAATTTAAG
>NW_013666066.1:576947-590209 GCF_000517525.1 Limulus polyphemus | reverse complement strand
ACTAGGGGTTTATCATGTCATGTAAAACTTGTACTTCGCAACGTGCACAATAAAGCAGGGGGGGGGGGAGGGGATTCTTCTTACTGTCAGATGACCATATGTTGACAACAATTATACAAGATGAATTTCCTAGACCGTGTGGTCAGTACGATAAGAATATGGCTAACGTCAAGTCACATACTCAAGTCTGTTGCAGCATTCCTTACGAACCATGGAGAATTGAACTTTCTCTTCACACACACACACACACACCAATGTAGTTACCTGACTGTCACCCATGTACTTCTTGTGTATTCGGTTTACTTTGATTTGGTCTTGGTGGATTACTTCATGTATAGTGAAGGACCTGTGGAAAGTTCCTTTTATTTACAGAAGTTTGTCATATACAATGGAAAATGCTGTGTATATTTCCAATGGACGTGGAACATCATTCAGTTAAAATGCTGTTAATCCACTGTGTATCAGATTGTGTATAATTTCACAGTAAAAAAAAAAGTGCTTAGGTACAAAATAGATTCATTTCAATCTCGTGGGTACTAAAATGACAGGTTAAGCCTCTCTTTGTAAAATTGTGTTTGAGCGTGCGTGTAAATATATGCGTGTGCGTATAACAAGTCTAAAGTTTTACTTTACAGTCATGAGTATGGATAATATGCGTATACCAAAGTCTGGGATTAATATAGCTAGTTAAACCTATTATTGCGTGGACTGTTTTAACTCTTTTGAAATAATGTCAAGGGCGGCGTTGAGGTTTGTTGAGGCTCAAACTACCCCAAGATGTGTCTTCACCTCCTTTGTAGCCCTTCTTCCCCTTCCCCAAGAAAAAGTGCTTCTGTTAAAGCTGGTTCACTTCCTAAATACTACAAGGGGTAGAGTACAGCCTTTCAATTTTTTTTGTGTAGCCCACTTTGAACCTCTTCATCAAGAAGAAACAGTGTTTTAATTTACAAGTTTGACAGTACAAGTATATTTGTTTCAACGTTGATATCGAAATAATTCATATTATCATATCTAATTTTATTCCTTACGTTATTTTACAGTTTTATTCCTAAAAACATATAAATATGAAAATGTCATGTTTTAAAGTCGTGGGCTCCATCCAGCGTATTTATAATGTGTGTGTGTAAACTGTGATAAAATATAGCTAAAATATAGCAGGTTATGAGGTTTGTTTGTAATTAAGTACAAAGTTACACAATTGGTTATCTGAGCTCTGCCCACCACGGGTATCGAAACCTGGATTCTAGCGTTTTAAGTCCGCAGACATACCGCTGTGCCACTGGGGGGCGCAGGTTATGAGACCAATTATATATCTCTGTTTTACCACACATAGTGACAGTTGAGCACGTGTAACGAACATATCTGTTTTTACCACACATATTGGACAGTCGGGCATGTGTAACGAACTATTTGTTTTACCACACATAGTGACAGTTGGGCATGTGTAACGAACATATCTGTTTTACCACACATAGTGACAGTCGGGCATGTGTAACGAACATATCTGTTTTACCACACATAGTGACAGTTGGGAATGCGTAACGAACTATTTGTTTTACCACACATAGTGACAGTTGGGCATGTGTAACGAACATTTGCTAACCACACGTATTGATAGTTGGGCATGTGTAACATCCCTGCCTTACCACACATACTGATAGTTGGGCATGCGTACCGAACATCAGAAACACACGAAAACATAAGCCACATAGACGAAGCACGTATACGCTAATACATAGAGTGGGCTATATATTTATAGTCCACAAAATTTGATAATGTAACACCGGCCAAGCAAATGGAAAACTGATCTCTTGGAACGTCATAGATTACGAGGAGAACATCGAAGAATCAAATAAGTAACACATCAACATAAATCAAACTTTGGCTGTGGCAGAAGACAAGCCCACAACTTTGGTATAAAGGTTTCATCTTCTTTAATCGATATGGAAAATATAAAACACACTATGTATGTTCGTTACACATGCCCGACTGTCACTATGTGTGGTAAAACAGATATGTTTGTTACACATGCCCGACTATCACTATGTATGGTCAAACAGATAGTTCGTTACAAATGCCCAAATTTCACTGTATGTGGTAAAGCAGGTCCATTTGTTCCGCACGGATCTAAATTGCTCAAGCTGAGGCGGACTATTTTAGGCTTGCTTTCTCTGTATTGTTGATTTCCTTAATGTAAAATTGTTGTATTATTATTAGGACGCACGCTACTATATAATTACATTTTTATAGAATAATGTATTAGGCGCTTGTGGTTTCCACATTCACGCTGTGACAGTCGTGTATCGTAAGAAAGTGGCAGTCCTTTTCGTTGCTTCCACTTCACTGAAGCTGAACGACTACGATACGAAAATGCAACGAATTAAAGGAATAACATAACGCAGTTTCTCTTATTATCAAACAAACGTTGAAGGGTTCGAAAGTTTGTGCTTAGCTGTAAGTGGTAGTAAGCTAAAAGAAAACTGCACATACGATAAATGTGTATATATATACTCTGTTGGTGTTGTTTTTCATTGGCTTCGAAACTATTATTCAAAAGTAATAGATGGCTGAGTGATATATGTCTTACTAAAGCATATTAACCATTATTATCAACGATTAATTGTTTTAACTAAACAAAAATTACCAATTTAGCATAATGGTACACTTCTAGATACAATGACATAATTCCTTTCGTATTTGAAATCAAGTTATTTCCTTTTGTTGAACGACTGCGCCCGAGCTCACATTACACCAGTTGGTCGCCATACCTGACCACAGTGCTCTCACGAACCCTCATTCCTCTTCTGTCTTTTATACCCGTCCTAATTCATAAAATAAATAACATTGGTTTATATAAGATATTATTTGTTAAGGCCAGAATACAAATTATCCATTCTCATTGAAATATTTTTTATTCCATTTTTAATTATTAATAATGGTGCAGAAGCAAAATAAAGATGTTTTGGGGAAATGGCCTTCATGGAAGTAAAATAGACATACTTTGGGAAAATGACTTTCATATAAGTAAAATATGCATACTTTGGGGAAATGGCTTTCATGGAAGTAAAAATACATACTTTGGGGAAATGACCTTCATATAAGTAAAATAGGCATACTTTGGAGTTATGGCCTTTGGGGAAATGGCCTTTATATAGTCATCAATCTTTATTGAGTAAAAAGTTTGATATCAACCAATAATATAATATTATTTTTTTTAACTGTATGTTTTTATGCTAATTATTTTAAATCTGAATGTTGTTGTTTTTTTTAAATGTATATAATATATATATATATGTTAAGTGCCTTGGGTACCAGTTTTTCCTCCTTACTTTTCATGGTAAGTAAGTATCAAACCACTGATATATCTTGTTAAGTAAGCTGTAAGAAAAAAGATCATGTAAGCTGATTCCAAGGCCTTTTGCTCAATATCAGAACTCATCAGGTCAGATGGGTTACAACAAAGTCTTAGTTGAAACAAATGTTTATATTCCCTATAAAACTGTTTTATTATCTGCGTACTGAAACTCAGTTAATGGAAAGTATCATAAAAAGTTTTCTTAAAGCAGCATTACAGAGAAGAAATGTTCTTTTTTTTCCCCAATAGAAGAATTTAGTGGTGTGACCTGTAAACACAACAAGTAACAATGAATTCTAGGGAATGACTCCTGTAAAAATAAAATGAAATTCTTATTATAGAATATTGTTTTGAGACAAGAGATTTGTACTTGTGGTTATACTCTGACTAAAAGAGTAATCCACGGTTGAGACTGTTGTCCTGTGTGTGTGTGTGGTAGCACTATTAAAACAGGTTTCTTAGGAACAGTAAACTGTAGAATGGTGTTTTTCAAAGATTGTTTAACGGCTATTTGCTGTAAAAAATGACACATTTTATAGCTCTTTAAAGAAAATAAAAAAATTCAGTAGAATAACAGTTGTCATAATTCATTTTATTTACCAGTGTGTGCTTTTCAGGTGTTTATGACTTTATCTAATCTTACTTTGCTATGAGCACCACAATGTTTTAATTAATTGTTCCGGATGTGTCTTGGAGGAGGGGGGGGGGGGGATACTGGTGTGGAATTTTAAAGGTAAATATATCCTTCAGTTTTTAATGAATAAATAAACATTTATTCATTTCATCTTGCAGTACTACTTATGGCCTTTTAAGTCAAGTACAATGTCTTAAAACAACATTTTGATACTGTGGATTCAGGCTTCTAAAATTATATCTTGTGTTCTTGGATGGGTTAGCAGTTGTGAAAATAAAGAAGTAAAATCCTGTTTGCTGTTGTTAACCATAAGGGATTTTTCTTGATATTAAACCAAACTGTTGCATACACTTCAATTATATATCTCACTAACAATTAAGCCTCTTGGATGGGTTAGCAGTTGTGAAAATAAAGAAGTAAAACCTGTTTGCTGTTGTTAACCATGAGGGATTTTTCTTGATATTAAACTAAACTGTTGCATACTCCTTTGCATGTAACAAACAAATTAACCAATGAACAGGCCTTCCTAAGTGCAATTCAAGAAGCCGCATACCTCAAAGCTTTTTTTCCAATATTGACATGTGTGCCGTCACAGCCTATGGCAACTAAATGATCAGATGAAATTTTATCTTCAAACCAGTGAATGATAGAATTTTTTATACCTTCTGATGTTCCAGAAGAAGGAGAAATATCATTCATGAAAATTGATTCAGGTTTACTGACCAAAGTTATGTACTGTTCCATGACTACACATTTATAATGTTTTTCCCATTTTTAATGACAGGTTCAGTTATATCTTTTCTATCATCAAAGTAGAAAGATTTAAAACAATTTGATTCATCAGAAGTCAGTAATGTTTCTCAGTATTTTTCTCGTTCGCATCGTATCTTGTTTTTATTGACAATTTTAGCATTGTCATTTTTTTTAATAATGCCCATATCTTCCAAAACAGCTGAGGTAAGGGCTGCAGCAGCTCTATCCAAAATACAGTACCTGTCAGCTTCTCTCACTACTGTTGGAAGCGGTGTCCTCATTTATTTATTTATTTTAGAATTTTGGGATTTTGATATAGAAAGTGCAGCATTAGCAAAATAATCCAGACAAGTCGTTGATTAACTGTTTCATTTGGTGGAGAGATGATACACCTTTTTTGTCAAACTTTGGTTCGCTTGTGGCAGTTGAAGATATAATTGGAGGAGTTTCATACTGCATAAGATTAATTCTTATAATAAAAGGCACCTATTGCACACCCTATTATGCACTAAAATAATATTTAAAAAAAAGCTAGTTTTGATTTGTCTTCAACTTTAAACATTTATGATTTAAATGCTGTAAAAATCATTAACATGTTCTTATAACTGTGAAGTGGAAAACTTATTATCAGCATAACCTTTGTAATAATATTTTAGAATAAATGGGTAATTTTTCAATTCAAACCCATTAATTATATGTTAGCTCAAAAAACAAGTTAACCATAGCAGATAGATATTTAACTCCCATACTGGCCTCATCATAAATAAATCCTTTAAACATAAAATGTAGTTTTTTAACTACTAATTAGATTGACTTAGAAAAAATATCTTTGGAAAGAACATATTTTAAAATTGGAAGGAAAAAGAAATCTACATCAGAACCTGCAGTATACACATTATTCTGAAACACCAAATTGACAAAGAATAAAAATAAGATCAAAATTATCTTGAATCATAATTTCATTAGTCTTATATACATGAAAAACTTTTACTAAAAAAAAAAGCTTCTACACTATCATTATAAATTTGTCATATTTTCTTAAGGGACTATTTGATTTAAGGAGTTTAAACATACATAATTCCAACATGGGAACTAACTCATCAACGTTTCTTATCACTACTCTCTGATGTAATTTCATCTTTATTCAAATGTAAAAGGTTCATATATACCTTTGTTTTGTTTTTATGTTTGGTCTCTAATTTGGTAAATTTACTTCTGTCTTTCTATAAACAATTCATTTTACTAATATTGCCACTTTTACTTAAAATAATTGTTTTAGTTTTGTTAAGACTCAGTTACTGTTGTTGTTAAGATTGCTAAAAACTTGATAATCTTCATGAGATAAACTACTAAGTTTGCTTTCAAAATGGTAGTTGTGTGATGTGGCTTGACATACTGATATCAGTTCTCACCATATCAAATGCTTCATCAGTTTAAGGTGACACAAAAAAATCCTTTATTTGCATCAGTAAAGATCACAATTGTGAACAAATAAGTAACAAATTCCAATTTGTAGATAGTATTCCAGTGTATCAAAGCCATTTTTTTTTTGATGTCCTTAATAGGAGAAGAGAGTAACAATATTTTGGTTAATTATTATTAATTACTTCTGCATAAATGTGACGAAGAGTGTATTATGCTATGTCAAGCACACTATATCTGCAATATCAAATGCCAACTTGGATATAACAGATGTAGGTTGATATGCTATTTAGATTAGCAAATTGCTTGGCAACAGATGTCATAGTGTGAACCGGATTAAGTTGTAGTGTAATTTTTCATCAATCTTATTTATGTAATGACACATCAAAAATAGGGTAAGGATTGTTTTATTATTAATTTTCATACGATATATTGTTAATTATTATTTTCTTGGGTTAACCAAGAGCAACTGGTGAACCAGTAAGCTAGTTTACTTGATCCTGGAGTGGGTCAAGCGACCACATGATCAATGAAAAAAATACTAGATTATTAATAAAAACTTCCATGTCAAGTTTTATAATGTTGAGAAGAACAGGTTTCATTCACTTTGCCAAGTTGATTATTTCTGTATTATGTCAGGATTTTTTTTACGATCTTCCTGATAGTTTTATATTTTACGTTGTAGAGGCTTTTATCAACTTTTACAACACAGCAATTATTTGCATTTGGAATTTGTTACTGAAGAGTAAGAAGTGGCTTCTACTACAAGTCTAGCCATTACATATAGAAGTTGTTGGTTAGGGGAAGAATGAGAATACTACCTCTACTATAAACTGTAGCCATTACATATAGAAGTTGTTGGTTAGAGGAAGAATGAGAATACTACTTCTACTATAAACATTGCCATTACATATAGAAGTTGTTGGTTAGAGGAAGAATGAGAACACTGCTTCTACTATAAACATAGCCATTACATATAAAGAAGTTGTTGGTTAGAGGAAGAATGAGAACACTACTTCTACTATAAACATAGCCATTACATATATAGAAGTTGTTGATTAGAGAGATGAATGAGAATACTACTTCTACTATAAACATTGCCATTACATATAGAAGTTGTTGGTTAGGGGAAGAATGAGAATACTGCCTCTACTATAAATGTTGCCATTACATATAGAAGTTGTTGGTTAGGGGAAGAATAAGAATACTGCCTCTACTATAAATGTTGCCATTACATATATAGAAGTTGTTGAATAGAGCAAGAATGAGAATACTACTTCTACTATGCTGTTTCTTCCCCTATTGCTTCCAGAAATTGGGTTTTCTCTTATATTGATTACATACATTTTATTTTGTTTTTTCAACAAGAACAAAATGGCTATAAATACTATGAATGTGATGTAATTTTCTTTACATAGAGCGGGCTTACTTTAAAATATATGAAGGCTCTATATTTTAATAGGAATAAAATCATTTTTTACATATTAATTAGCTACTTTAAGTTTAAGGCTAGAGGGATTTTAATGATTTATGGTTACATTTTGCATATCTAGATACTTTGCCCCTGGCTGTTCTGTTGACTTATAACTACACAGAGTAAAAGCTCTAACTCTGTCATTGTCATTCAGTTGAAAGGATAGATGCAATGGAAAAGAGTGCATAAGTAAAACAAAATGATAGAAAAATAATGGAAAGATATGCTTAAGCCTTAAACCACTTACAATGGGTCTTGGGAACATGAAAACAATAAACATGAAAACCTATACCCATAAATAACCCATTTAAAATCAGCACAAGCAAAGAACGAAAAATTCAGTTGCCTTAAAAAAGAGTAAAAAGTTTGAAACATTATCTTCTATTCGTTGACAAACAAACCAATAGTTATTTCAGTAGGGAAAGTTTTCAGAACTTATTTCCACCAAATAACTGGGAAAATTGTTATAAGTTTATCATGCAAGTTAGAACAGAGAATAGCATGTTTATTTCTCTAGTGTTGCATACTGACAAACACACTTCTTAACTCTGCGTGGAGTACTGCCACTGTAGCTTAGCATGTTTCAGAGAATATTACCATCTATTGACAAGAATACAATATCAAATAGAACTACATGTTCAGTTGTCAGATACAGATTGATTCCAATTTTCCTATTAATATATATCTACCTATGGAAATACTAGCAGACCACTGGTGTCTAGGAGCCACTCTGATCATTATGCTCACATACTGTATCTTGTTATGAGTTCTCAACAATGTTTAAATCCTCTACAAGCTATCTGAAGAGAAGTAACTCTTCGTTTAATACCACTCCTTTATCCACTTTATGTTCAACTTCAGTTGCCTTATGTTTGGTATTTGCATTTTATTGATTCTCTGTATATTTGCATGAGAGCACTTAAAATATCCCATTCGCATCCTTCAGTTCGAAGTCATTGTATTTCCTCTTCACCCAAACTGACATTACTGTCTTGGCACGTTCATTCACAGACTTTTACAACATTAGTTTATTTTTCTTTTCCACCTATTCCTAAACCCAACCAATTTCTATGATAATTGATTCAACATAGTGTATTAAACCTTTTGTTATTTGTTTCTCCCCCACCTTGTGGTCGCTAAGTGACATCTTTGCTCATTTTTTTTAACGTACTATCAGATGATAATCATCTTTCTTTTTTTTTTCTCATGTTTAAAATTCTTAGCCAGTTTTAATTATTCCTTAATTAATTATGCTAATTAATCTACAGTCTTTTCCTTTTTTTTTTTTTTTTTTTTCAGTTTGAACAACCTATGAATTTTTCACCTTTTCTCTTGGAATTTCCAAAGCTTATTTCTTTCTTGCTTTAATATAATTTTCATGTTCTCACAAAACATTTAAAACTAAACAAAACTCACAGTAGAATCCATTTAGTTAGTTATTTTTTACTACCTGTTTTCCTCTTACACCAATTTCTTATCCAGTTCAGGCTAACCTTCTCTCTTATAAAAAAAAATATGTCTTTCCTCTCTTCTAATGCGGATGCAAGTGATCATTTACATTTTTTATTTCTTTATAGAGTGGAGGTTCTCTACGTCCAGTTGGTAGAGATGCAGCAAAGAGTTTGTGGCCTAGGAGTGGAAGGTAAGATTATTCTGGATAATATTTAATTATTTTGTAGCATATTTTGACACTTCTTTTTTTTTGTATATTTCATCTTCAATAAGTACATTCTCATAGCATTCCTTCTGTATACATCGTTGTGACAGTATTCTATTTTTAGACAAGTTATCATACTGTTCTTCCTACATTTTTATTTATATCAAACATTGCTATCTGATCCCTTTGAACAGAGCTGTCCAGCTGTGAGAGATAACCAGTGTGAGACATTATGCCATACCTATGTTTACTCATGGCTTTGACTGTTAACACATTAAATGTTTTAAGTTGATTTTGCGAGGAACCAGCTTTATGTACATGCTCAAAAAATTTGAATTACTTGCAAAATTTCATGCCAAAAAAAATCATCATGTGAAAAAAATAAACTTGTTTAAATTAGTAAAATACAAACATAGAGGGTACTGAAAATTGAACAAAAAGCTCATACTTTTTAGTTTTCAGAAGCAATCAAAATACAAACTGTGCCTGTTTTCTTCACATGAACCAACTATGGCCTTTAAACAAGTTATTACTTGATGGTTTGGGAAAAGATAGGTAATATATATATATATATAAACTACTTGCATATCTTTAACATATCTCCACAGTAAAACCCAGCTCATGTTTAGCCTGAAATGGACATTTTCTCTGATATACCCCCACAGTAAAACCCAGCTCATGTTCAGCCTGAAATGGACATTTTCTCATATACCTCCACAATAAAACTTAGCTCACGTTTAGCCTAAAATGTACATTGTCTTTAACATACCTCCACAGTAAAATCCATTTCTTGTACACAAGGTATATGCTAAGTAATTTTCTGCTTATATGAACTGTTTCAATGATTCATTTTTATCAACTAAGTCCTAACATAAACATTTCAAGAGCCTGTTTATATAAAAAGCAATATAGGTTAGCGTGCTATGTAAATTGACAAAAGATAAGAACATAATACAAATCTGTCATCATGTTGAATGCTCATAAATTACAGCAATGAAAAATACAGTTTCAGAAACATGTCACAGAAATGTTTCTTCCCATTGAACCCATGACTCTTGTGTTTTTTCTGGTCATAAGTACATTCGAAGTATGAATACCAGTGTCTAGTTATCTGAAAATTATAGTACTTTAAACTGCCATTTGATACCAAAATCCTCATCAAGTTAGTTAAAGATGTCTAAACCTAAAATAAAACCAAAAAAAAAAATTAATATATTGCATTTTCCAGTATTAAGCTGTCACATCTATGAATAAGATCAATAAAGTCTCTTTGACAGATGCTGTATTGACTGCATAGCTGCATACTCTGCAGTTGATTTTAACATAATACTGAACCGGTATTTTGAAGGCAATAGAAAAAGTTATTCCCTATAGTGTTAGCCCACGTCACTTTTCATGTCAGTCACATCATGAAAATGACATGCGTTATCTCATCATCATATTTCTTTGTACACAGTTTCATATATACGTATTATAAGTACCGTATTCTTTCTACATTTATAATCGTTAGACATTTCATTATGATGGTGACTTTCTTCCATATATAATCTACAGACAGATTTTTTAACAGCATTATACTCTACCATTTTGTGTTGTGACACTGTCATTATCTTATGTAATTTTATTATTCTATTATGTAAGCTTATTATGACATACTCCCAGAAAATGTCTCTGTTACTTAAAAGTCTATGTGTATTTGTAAATTAAACAAACTACAGTAAAACTAAGTTACTAAGAATTATTGTAGAAAGGATACCCACGCTTTTTTAAAGTAACGTTACATTGTACTTGTGTTATAGCGTACTAAATAATTGTTCTTTATACATTCATTAATATGAACTTGCATTTTACAGACTTGAAGACAACCCTTTCTACAGTAATATTGATTCCATGCCAGACATTCGACCCAGGAGGAAGTCAATACCTTTAGTTAGTGAACTGGTGAGTAGTTTAATGGAATTCTAAAAAGTTCTTACACAGCTATAAGATGAGATTGTTTGAAGAAAGGACTGGAAGAGTTACTGCTTTTTTTAAACTCTTTTCCTTTTTTTTTTCATCACCGTATTTATAATAGATAAACAACTCTCCCAGTATCAGGTTGATTTTTAGATACAAAATAAAAACAAAAGACACATTTTTTTAATATTTCATTTCTTGGCTGTAGTTTAAAACTTGTAAACGTTTAAGAATTTTGAAAGGGTATATCCTTTCTTCATGAGGGAACAAAAATCAAAACTAATATGTGTCTAATGTCACATATTTCAAGGCTGAAACAACAATAACATAGTGTTCCATCTATGTATCCATGACAATTGTCTAGAGGAGGGTGTATGTCCATTCAGTGAAAAAGTTAATTGGCTTATAATATAAATTATTTGAATCAACATCTGAATAGTTAATTACAAACTTTTGATTAATGAAGTGATAGTAGTTAAATCATAATTAGGATAATTTATATCATTATTAATTAAGTAAATGGGTTAAATTTTATAAAAGTGTAACAAAGTTTTATGTATGGTTAGGAGCTATTAATGGAAGGCTTCAATTGTTAAATACAGTAGTACTTAATAGTAGGGATCATGATGAAACAAAATTGCCTGTTTAAAACCATCTACAAAATGTCTGGATATTAACAATGACTACTTCACAGTAGTAGCTGAGCAAAACTAAAGCTTACTGTATTTGTAAAGCTGTCTACATCGTTATACACGTGCTTATGTCGTGAATCAAAATTTTCACTAGTTCAACTTTTCCAGACAAGCGTACAAAAAAATGAGGAACCTTATCACAGAACTTTTTCGTCTGAAGTCCCAATTATTCCTTTCTTGTACCGAAAAGGATTCTAGTATATATATATATATGTAATGGACAATGTGCTACTTTGGGCATATAATTAGATTTGGGAGTAAGTTGGTAGAGACTCTGATGAGTAATAAAATTGAATCAAGTATATGCGTGCCCCATGCTTGGTATTGCTGGCACATAAAAATATAACAAATACAATAAAGTATTTTTTTATTTATAAAGACAAGTAGGGATTAATATATACATAACCTAACTAACTATTGTAATATAGAAAGTGTAAATACTACAACAAGTATTGAAACAAGAAAGTCAAAACTACAGAAACTGAGTTACTTAAAATTTTAAAAAAATACCCCTCCTTTGGTAAATCACCATAGTTATGTTAGTCTGAGCCAAAGTAGGGGTAAATATTTTTTAATTTTAAGTAACTCAGTTTTTCTTATTTCAATACTTTTTGTATCATTAAAACTTTGTATATTACTATAATTAGCTAGGTTACATATATGTTGGGCTCCTATTTCTCTTTATAAAATTTAACATTTTTTTGTTATACTTGTTATATCTAAAGAGTTCATTACTTTTAGTCAATGAACTGGTAAGTAGTTTTAATAAATGATCTTAAAAGTCTGTTTTTTACCTTAGTCACTAAAAGTGTTTATTACTTTTAATCAATGAGCTGGTAAGTGGTTTTAATAAATGATCTTAAAAGTTTGTTTTTTTACTTTATTCATTAAAAGTGTTTATTACTTTTAGTCAGTGAACTGGTAAGTGGTTTTAATAAATGATCTTAAAAGTTTGTTTTTTTACCTTAGTCATTAAAAGTGTTTATTACTTTTAGTCATTGAACTGGTAAGTGGTTTTAATAATGATCTTAAAAGTTTGTTTTTTACCTTAGTCATTAAAAGTGTTTATTACTTTTAATCAATGAACTGGTAAGTGGTTTTGATAATGATCTTAAAAGTTTGTTTTTTACCTTAGTCATTAAAAGTGTTTATTACTTTTAGTCGGTGAACTGGTAAGTGATTTTAATAATGATCTTAAAAGTTTGTTTTTTACCTTAGTCATTAAAAGTGTTTATTACTTTTAATCAATGAACTGGTAAGTGGTTTTGATAATGATCTTAAAAGTTTGTTTTTTACCTTAGTCATTAAAAGTGTTTATT
>NW_013666066.1:563022-576196 GCF_000517525.1 Limulus polyphemus | reverse complement strand
TAGTTATTTATTTTAAGGTATTCACCGTTCTATTTGTGTTTATTGTTCAGATTAAATAATGATTTTCAGTGTAAATTTTATTTTTCTCCCTTTGTTGTTTTTATAATTAACATCTATTTAATTAAACATATGCAAAAAATTAAATATTTTTTGAGATTCAGTTACATACTTATAAAATAAATCCATCTTGCGTTCTATCAAAAGTTTTAATATACTTATGCATACAAACATTATTAAACATCTCAACTTTGTGGTAATACCAACAGACTTAAATTACATTTGTTGCTATATTAATATTTATTTAACTGTAGCGATACAGGTTTCTTGTTATTGAATCTTAACAGCAAATGTTTATAACATAGTTGTATTGATGATTCCAATTATTTCTGTGTATAATGAAATAACTCTCTGCTGGTGTTTTCTTCCATTTTCTTGTTGCTTCCTGTGGCTCAGGTTCTCAAGGTATTTGTCTTATTAAGTGTCATTACGTGAACATCTATCTTCTTCGAAGAATTTTAAGTAACTGCATGCTTCGGTATATTTTCTGCATGATGTAACATTTCTTGCTCATTATAACAGTTATATTTTCTTATAAATTTCATATTCAAGAATAAAAAAGTTATTTATTGAATATGGAGTCAAAATATGAAATTTTTATTTCACGTTACACCATCAATGTATCGGTATAGTTTACAAATCATTTTAATTTGCTATTACCTGTAAAGCTGCTAATATACTTGTAAATATTAGAATATATTGTATTTAAACTACGTTCTTAGGTTATTAATATAACTTAGTAGAATTGTGTGTATATCCTAGGGGGTATAATGAAGCCCAATTTGATGTATACCTATGCAGTGCCTATATCTTATGTTATTTGCTTATTTTAATTTGACACACAAATAATCAGAATCTTTTTTATGAGTTTGATCTTATACTTAAGAACTAAAAAATTAGTTTTGAAAGAATAAATTTCAATGTAAAAAAATCTAAGATTTTAATTCATGTTTTAGAAGTTAACACAACAAGTTTGTAAATCTGTTTCTAATTTAAGTTAATACAAGTTCTCAAATGATTTGGGACGAACATTATGCTACTTAATCTTGGAAGTTTGACAAAGCAATTAATTTTAATAGTAAAGTAACTAAAGCATGGTTATACTTTACACTTGTATGAAAAAAAATTATTTCGATCCCCTTAGACCATGGCTGCAACTAAGAGAAATGCTGGCTTGACATCTGTGGTACCTCGACAGTCATTAAATGATGAAGAATTGGTTAGTATAGGTTTTCACTGTGCTAGAAGTTCAAAGTTCTAATCATTACTGTTTATAGCTGAATATGTGTTTTCCAGTTTTGGTAGTAACACATGTTAATAGCTTTTCCTGTTTATGGACTCATTATTTTTTCTCCGATAATAGAAGATTTTTTCTTAAAACTTAAAAAACGTAAGTTAAAAAATATCAAAATAATTTTAAGTTTTATCTTTGTGTTTTAAACCAGTTTCCATTTTTTATATCTGTATTCACAAACAATGCATGTATATAAAATAACTTGTCATTGTTACAAGAATTGAAACCAGTCTTAGGATTTTTTGTATTTTGAAACAGTTTCGAATTAGACACTTTTCTATCTGTATTCACAGAAAATGCACGTATACAAGAAGACGTTACAGGCATTGATATACCCAATTTCCAGCACCACTCCTCACAACTTTCAACCCTGGACTGCTACATCTCCAACCTACTGCTATGAATGTGAAGGTTTACTCTGGGGAATAGCTAGACAGGGTGTGCGCTGTACAGAATGTGGAGTCAAATGTCACGAGAAGTGTAAGGACTTGTTGAATGCAGACTGTCTACAAAGTATGATATTTTATTGTTAATTGAATTATAGTACTTTTATTATTAAGTTTATACTCATTAGTGAATGTTTAAAGTTTTCTATTTCAGTTTTATTGTTTGGTGATTTTATGTAACTTTTTGTACATTAATCTATTTTGTGTTTCTGGTGTTTAAAACTAATCTGTTTTTTGTAGTTATAGTTAGCTGAGTTGTCACTTTCAAGTTTTCATACTTATATTTCAAATGACTTATTAATTTTGTCTTTGCATTGTTAGATATAATTGACTTAGTTTCATTAGTTTAGCAGACTTATCAGTTTTTTTGGTTTTGGCACTATCTTAACATGTTTTATTTTATTTTTGTGCTTTCATATACATAACTTATCAATTTCTTTTGATTTTTCACTTTTATATGTGGTTTTTATATTTTGTTTTCTGCACATACCTCTGTTTTCATAAACTTTCACAGTCACTTGTGTCTTAACTTATTATTTTCTTATATTTGAACATGTTATAGATAAATTAATTAATTCTATGTTCGATGCTATATAACAGCTGACTGATCAAGCTTGATTTGTTTTTATTTTTGCAAATATATGTAGCAAGTTTTTAATATTGATCATTGCATGTAGTTTCTGTTTTTTTTGCTACAAATAACTAATTCTAGCTTGTATATATGGAATCTCACATGTATTGTTTTGAAAAGGTGAAAAAATTAGGTGTAAGCTGTAGATTCATATGAAGTCCCTTAAATATTTTAATATTAAGTGTTAGTTTTAGAAAAAACAGGATAAAACGGGTGGTTCATAATTACAGGTGGAAATTCAAATCCATTAAAACAAATATAAAGCAAAAAAAAAGATAATTCGCAAAGAAAAGGTCATGTCAATTAGAAATACAACAAAATATGCATTTATGAAACAGATCTTTCGAGTTCAATCCTCCATTTTCCAATTAGTTATTTTCTGTGGTTGTATTTACTAATCGTTTTATTGTCAAGGTAATTTGACACATTTTGTGATTTTTCAGAAATCATGCCCTATGTGGGAGGGCACAGAAAATGGTGAACTCGGTGATCATAACTGTTCTATGTGTTGTACATTATATACTTCTTTCTAAACAGGTGGTTGGAATAAAATTAGGTTTTATAAACTATATTATGTATTATTGTTTTATATTATGACATGGATATTCAGTTCCAGTTGTTTTGGGGATTAAAGATGAAAATTCAAAGATATATTTGTTTTAACAGGAGCTGCAGAAAAAAGTTCAAAACATGGAGCAGAAGACAAAGCCAACAACATCATCATGGCTATGAAGGAGAGAATGAAAATCAGAGAAAGGGATAAACCAGAAATATTTGAGCTCATTAGGTATGTTAACCACACCTAGAGTATTTAACTTTATTTAATATCTTGAAACAGTTGTAAAACACATGATGCATGCTGTAATTGACAAATATCAAATCTCATTTTCAGATTATGATATACGAGTCCTTTCTTATGAAGTGCACTTAGATCTGTGAATGTTATCCATGTTTATAATTTGGACATGTACCATTAGAAATGACATATTACAAAGCAAGTAATCGGTTTTGTTGAATTGGCCATATCTAAAC
This sequence comes from Limulus polyphemus, assembly GCF_000517525.1. Lineage (NCBI taxonomy): Eukaryota > Metazoa > Arthropoda > Merostomata > Xiphosura > Limulidae > Limulus > Limulus polyphemus. The sequence continues at coordinate 572,736 of NW_013666066.1, read as the reverse complement.
TAAGACTGTTTTGGTTTTGTTTCTAGAAGTATTATATTTGAAATTATATGAATCAACCATATTTATTTTCAAATAGTATTTGTGAATTTATAGCATAGTATATGATCAGTGTTTATGAGTTGATCATCGTGTTTAAAATTGATAATTTTCTTTGGCATTTAAAGCATTATCTTCATAATTATATAATCTGTCTATATTATTGTTATAGACTTTGTACTGATGCAATGTTGAAGCATTATATCAATACAAGTAAGTATCATTTACAGAACATGAAGTGGAAAAGTTAATAAATAAGACTTATAAGTTTTGTTTTCTCTTATTGTGAAATTTGTAGAACCTGAAGATTTGCTAGATCAAGCTCTTCATGTTTTTTGACACCTTTGATTTGTAGATTGTATCATTAAGCTTAGATCAGTCTATTTAGGTGAAAGGTAAACATGTTACACAATGGAGCTTTATGAGAATTTGAGTGGGGGAAAATTGTCTTAATATTTTAAGATATGTTTTATAATAGAACCTATAAAACTGAAAGAAGGTTAAGAAAACAGGAGTTATTATTTTAACTGGAGAGCTTAACATCTTCAAACACTGTCTTGAAATAAAGAGACAGGACTGGATTTATGAGCAATCAACAAAAAATTACACTGTAATGTCTTCACTACCTTAAAATCATACTAAAATTCATTAATGTCACATTTTGTATGATCTACTCTTTTGTGTTGATGAGAAATTGTATAACTCAGAACTTTGCTTCTTCAGCTCATCATGGTATTGGTGTTTTTACCAAAGTGAATTGATTTACACTGTACAAGAAAGAATATTATTTTTAATTTACTGTAGTGTTTGTTTGTTTAAAAAAAAATTAATTCAGAACAAAATAAATTTTACAAGGGAAATCTGGAATTAACTACAATGTACGTTTTTTAATTTGAAAAACGTTTATTATTTACTGTGAGGTCCATAATTTTGGTGAAAGTATGAGTAGGAAACTTTACAAAAATATTGGTCACATAACACAGTTGTTATGTAAAATAGTATTATAGACAGTAAGAGTAGACGTCAGGAGTGGCTAGAAAAAACAAAAATTATTTATGCTATTAAAGGTATTATGTTTTTTGTTTTTTTACATTATGTTTAATTAATGAGTATGGAATAATTTGAGAGGTAAGTATGTATGTATGCATGTGTGTGTGTGTGTATGTGTATATATATATATATATATATATATAATATTTGAAATTTGTTTTATTTAAAGTGCTGATATAATATTTATTACTTATTTTGTCATTCTAAGAATGTTATTTTTATAAAAAATCAGTTAATCCTCAGCGTAGAGTACCATTTATTGACACACCCACTTACAACTTCTTTTGTCATGTCCAGAAAACATCTATTTCAAGCACATGGTTCTACTACAGTTTTATTCCACAATAAAGAAAAATACCAGCTCACACGTGGCAGTGAAACCCATATTCTGATAATATATGAAACTGAATTTTAAGTATTGTCAGTTTAAATACATGAGGTTCTAATTGATGAGTTAAAGATACTATTAGCAAGGTATTATGGTTTACTTTATGTATAGATCTCTAATATAAATTAAGTGATTAAATCAGCTTTCCATTGGATAGTATCAAAACAGTTTTAACGAGTGTGCAATAAATTCTCCGTCAAGTTACTTTAACCACTTACAGAAAAGAGGTGATTTTTCCTGAAGCTGCAAGTATCTAATGGCCATTATACAGGCTTTGTAGCCCAGTATGACCTAATACCCTTCCTATTTTAGCATAAACTGTAATATATATATATATATATATATATATATTGGAGCAATTGCATGTATTTTTGTTTTATGTAAATGTAAGTAAACAAGAGTTCTTATTTGTTCTGTGGATTTTTAATAAATCAAGTAAACTGATTATGAAACTGAAATAAGAAATTATATTTACTCTATTTACCAATGCTCTTTAACTTATTGATAAATGATCAAGAACAATTGATAGTTTTAACAGGAATGCTACATCTTATTATGCTCCATTAACTCTGTTTATTATACAGACATTCAAAAATGTTTAAATTTTAGTCTTTATTTAAAAAGTAATTTATATAATTTTCAGGCTGTACATGTATGAGATCCAGTTGCTTCATGTTTTTAAAACCACTCATAATCCTGGCTCATGAGATGATGGTTTATTTTTATTTTAAAAATCTTATTGCCCCATTTAAATACAGGGACATCTTTGGTGTGGATATAAAAAGTCATGCTGGCCATATGAAGGCTGTCAAACAAAGTGTATTGGTTGGAACATCCAAGTGGTCAGCCAAAATAGCCATAACTGGTAGGTTACATGGGCTGTACCTATCTGTTCTTGTGCCTCGCGAACTGTGCCTATTGTAATTGTGCAGTGTTCTTGTATTGTGAAGTGTTACTGTGCTGGCATCTTGTTTCTGAACATGTTTTTTGTTGCATGATGTAGTAGTTGTGACGTTGTGGTGTTGCAGGCTGACCTTTGGTGTTGATCCTGACACGCACATAGATGCCTTGCAGCAGGCTGAACAGTCAATGATGGAAGGAACTTCCAAGTGGTCGGCCAAGATTGCTATTACAGGTAGACTTCTTCTTCTGTCTGCTTGGTAATGTATGTTGGCTGCATATCATGTATAAAGAACCTTTTCTTGGTGTTGGCTGGAGCTTGATTTAATATGTTTTGTTATGTATAGTAAGCTAGGTAGACTATTAACAGTTTGAAGTTAGTTTTATATTGGAATTTGTGTTGGCTGGAGCTTGATTGGTATTTGTCATGTGTGGAAATCTACATTGAAAATTAACAGTTTGATTGACTTATTCTGCTGTAATTTATGTTTCGTGGCTACATATAAACTGAAAAACAGGTACTATTTTGGATACTTTTTATCATGTATGATAACCTATGTTGGCTTCCGGAAAGTTAGAAAAAAGATTTTATTTAGTTTGTTAAACATGTGTCATACTGATAACCTGTTTTGAGCATTCATTAAATTTTATCCAGGCTGCATAGAGCTTATTTAAGATAAGTCATTTGTAATGATCTTATAGTGGCCTTAAAACAAATCAAATAATTTCCAATAATGGCAAGGGTACATTTTATGATATTTTATGTATGTTAACATGGTTTAGCCTCAAAGTGCTTTCGTGTCTCAAACATTTGAGTTACAGCAGGTAAATATGCTTTGTTACTATGACTTGAAAATATTAATTCCTAAGTGTGATGCTTACTGAAGCAGTCAGTTATAAACTGTTAGAATAGTTATAATTATACTTTATGCCTTGTTACTCTGACTTGAAAAATACTAATTTCCAGTTATTGCTAACTTTCAAAATGCCCAATTGTTCTTGTATTTTGGTAAAATTCAGTTTAGACATACAAAATATATATATATATATACACACATATCATATTTTAGGCCTTAATCTAGTTGCATAGAATTGATGATAATTGCTATATCTGTGGGCTTTGAATAAGGTGTACCTGTATTTTGTTTTGGATATGTTGAATGGAAAGTTGCTTATATGTTCTTTACACTTTTATTTAGTTGTAGTAAAAGTAGATTTCTAGTTTTGTTCAGGTGCATAATTACTGTATTGAACTGCATGGAATAGATTGTACTTTAATAGAGGCAGGTATTAGTAACCTTGGAGTGGATGATAAAACTTTAATTTCATTAGGGGTGTTCTGATGGTTATTATGCATGTAACTTTAATCCATGATAAATGATAATTTAATGCTTTTACACAATGACTTAAGTGCACAGAAAGAATGATGATTATATTTTTAATTTTCACTTAAGAGTACAGAATGTAAGATGATGAATTATATCTTATTAAATTGAATTTGGTGTGTGGATTAAATATAGACTGTAAAAACAATGGTAGGTTTTGATTAAGGTGTGCAGTATGGATGATAATTTCAATAATTTTCTATTTTCTGACAGTTACTTAGATATATAGAATGGGAGACTTTTATGACATTTGAGTATAAAATATATATAATAATAATTGATAGTTTGCCAAATTTGGATATAGGTGTATGTAATAAATAAAAATCCTTTTATTGACTTTTGATTCTGGCTTAGACGGTGAAGGAAGGTAACTGTTATGTTATGAGCTTTTCTTGTACATGTTTAATAATATATTATTGGAGTTTATGTAATGAATATTTATTTGCATAAGAATAGTTTTTATTTTAAATATAGATGTATGTTATAATATGTTATAGACCATTCTTTTATTGTTTGATTTTGTATCTGGGAGTATGGAATGAATAACAATTTTGATGCAGATACAGAATGAAGGGAATTAAGTTTATTGCTCAATCTTAAGCTAGCATTGAAATTGATATTATTACAATTGTATGGCAAATGGAATTTAAAAAGATTTTATGGTTACATAATTGAATAAAGTTCAATCTAATCCATAAAAAAGTATGTTTTAATTTGAATTGTCAATTTTCTGCAACAGATTTCAGATATGTGATAGCACTTGAAGAAATGCAATGAGGCTTAAGTATCATTAGCTGTTATATACTTTATATTTCCAAAGCTATTTAACATATATTTCAATATTTATTGTTATTCAAGTTTTTCATAAAATACCTCATTTCTTTTATACAATATTGCTTATATTCTAATGCAGAACCTAAATCCTACTTGTCAAATTGAAAATTCTGAGTGTATTGTGTAATTGTTCTTCGACACAGAGTTCCGAAGATTCTTTTATACAATATTGCTTATATTCTAATGCAGAACCTAAATCCTACTTGTCAAATTGAAAATTCTGAGTGTATTGTGTAATTGTTCTTCGACACAGAGTTCCGAAGAGTAAGTGTGGGTTTAGAAACTTTATGTTGAAACTGTGTTCAGACTGTAAAACTAATATAATTTTTCATTTAATATTAAATTGTCAAACTTATCAGAACTACAAGAACTGAAAAAAAAAATTATGAACATCATATTTTATAATCAAGATAATATTCTAAGAGATACTAAGAAAGTTTAAGTTGTTTTTTTTTCTGAAATTTACACAGATTTACAGACTTTGAACTTGTATTTAGCAGGAGTTGATTGGATATAAGCAACTGTAAAATGTGTAATATGATCTTTACTTTGAAAAGTAGTATTTTCTACTTCCTAGTATTAGCAGTGTATTTATTGTTCACCTAAAAAAAACCTTTGATGAAGACGTTTGACATACTTTGGTACGAAACCTCAAAAAATGTAAAACACACAAACATGAAACAAAATATATATAATGGTAAGATTGAAACTTTATTCCCATAGATTCATAAATCTTGCTACACATGTGTGTACTAAGCAAGCACTTAAAGGTAAAAACTCATTGATAAATACATAAACTATGTTACAGTTATCTGTGCTCAAGGCCTTATAGCCAAAGACAAAAGTGGGACTAGTGACCCATACGTGACCGTCCAAGTTGGGAAAACCAAAAAGCGCACACGCACCATGCCACAAGATCTCAACCCTGTTTGGAATGAAAAATTTTACTTGTACGTATATAAACTGTACTGGATATTTGAGGTGAATGGTAATGGTTAGTGATTTTACTTGTTTCTGGTTTTTTCTCGGTTGTCATATGTTGTGTGTTAAGTACTGACAGCTGGTGGACCAATAGAACCACTAAGGCTGATGTTTATGATTTGTCTAAACAATTGAAATAGACAGTGTTGGAATTTTTTCTAGTAGACAACTTCTTGGTAAAAATTTTAATGTTTTTAAATATACAGCAGAATAAAACCTCTGTGTGATCAACAGTGATAAACAATTTAATTAGATATGGTATAAATAGTAAACACAATACTGTATTTCCTGTAACTATAATGAAATGTCTAATAACAAAATGAACCATCTATACAAAATAATTGTAAGGACAGTATATTTTTGGGGAAAAATATTCTAATATGGTATAAACATAGTACAAATTAAAAGTTAGAATCTTATGTTTGAATATCTGTCAAAAAAAATCATCAACTCAAAAACGTTTGTAGAAACTGACAAGTAACAAACAAGTACTTACAGAAACAACCTGCGAATTATTTTTTTTGTTTTTCTTCTGATAGTGAATGCCACAATTCATCTGATCGTATCAAAGTTCGTGTATGGTAAGTATTAAGGAGCCTTTTATTGTTGAGTAAAAATCTTGCATGGACCAAAAAATATATATATATCATTTCTATATTTTATCATTTTGTAGCTTTGTTTTAATATTTTCTTGTTTGGGTTTGCCATTCATCATACACATTTGCATTTTCATTAACAGAATTTTCATATAAAATTTATCTTTGGCATCATTTGAGCGAAGAAACCACAAAGACAGAAATACTCAGACTATTATCTGTCTTTTCCAACTGTTATTACACAGTTTAATTTAATATGTTCATCTGACATATGTGAATATTATTTACAATTTAGAAGAGTTAATCCTGATATGTTAACTCTGTAATGTAAGGTAAATGTTGTTATATATGGTAAGTTACATTGGAAATTAGTCAATATTATAATTTTAATAACGAATTTAAAGATAAATGGGTCATTTGGCTTGGAGTGTTTTATAACAGATTATATATATATATATACAGAGAGAAGAGGAGGTTACATGTAGTTACCTACATTCACTTATTGGCCTTTGGCAAAGATCTTAAATGTTAAATTATTGGTTTGTTTGTGTGTACTGTTCACTATTTGTGAGGCTTAGTGACTCAGTACATGGTAAGTTTCAAAGCCTATAATGCTAAAAACCTGGTTTCAGTACCTGTAGTGGGCACAGCTCAGATAGCCTATTGTGTAGCTTTGTTCTTAACAACAAACACATTTTTGTCTTTTACTGTAAAAAACCTCACCAAAAGAATGGAGTTAAATTCACCAGCAGAAGCAAGCAAGGAACTATTTTAACATCTCAGGTTATCACAAATATATATAACTTTCTTTATTTTTACAATGACGATTATGAAAGGAAGATGGAACAATTTACAAATCACTCCCAATAAGTTGAGATAGAAGAACTGACACTGATTCTGTTACTATCTCTACTGGTAGACAAGCATTCAGTGCAAAGAATCAAGTATATAAGTATTGTAAAATACACAGTAACATGTATGTTAGCTAGACTGACACAAAAAATAAATCCCAACTTTAGAACAAAATATTTTCACATAAACTAAGAAACCAGTTTCATCCCTTTTTCCTACTTAGCCGTGTTTAAGCTTAAAGACAGAATTGAGACCAATTTTGATTCCTGAATGTTTGCTTGAATAATTTTCTTTCTTTTTTTTTGAGGTTAGAATATCATCACTTGTAGTTTTGTACTAGTTGTGTACTCTCAGTTCATAAAACACTTATGCATCCACCTATTCATGATTCTCACCTGTTCCACAAAATATCACCATTTATAAAAATTATTCTACGAAATGTTATTAGCTTTCACCAAATTAGTAGCCATTCTTTATTTTTCTTATAATTATTGTTTATAACTTTAATGTTGTGTTAATTTTTTATCCTTAGCTTTAGCTTAATTTAAACTTAACCAACTGCCTGTATTGCAATATTATCCCAATTCTTATGATGATGATTTATTACCAGGGATGAGGACAATGACTTGAAATCCAAATTACGTCAGAAACTTACCAGAGAAAGTGATGACTTTTTAGGGCAAACTATCATTGAAGTGAGGACTTTGAGTGGAGAAATGGATGTTTGGTACAACCTAGGTATCTATTACTTATCTGTGATTTACTCCAGTTGTAATTAATTATCAGTTTTGTACTCTTAACATTTCTATGCTTGATCAATCAATACACTTAATAAATCTTTCTGAAAGCAAATATAATAAAAAAGAAAGCCAAGTAAGACACCTTAAGAAAAGTAGGATAAATGTTTTTACTTGAACATTGTAGGTCTGTGGACTTTATGCATATAATATTTTGTGTTTTTTTAATAAACTGTCATTATTTTGTGTGTATTTTGTATTTTAAATGATAATTTTCTGTCTGAATTTTCCAGAGAAAAGAACAGACAAGTCTGCTGTGTCAGGTGCTATACGTCTCCATATTAGTGTAGAAATCAAGGGAGAAGAAAAGGTAGCTCCTTACCATGTGCAATACACTTGTTTACATGAGGTAAGTATGATTCTTATGTAAAAAAGCCAGAAAATGAAAAGATACTCCAGGACAGGGACTTGAATCCAAGGCCAGTGCTCTACTATTGTGAGCTGTCCAAGAAAACAAGCCATCCCTTCTCAGTTCTCACGCACGAAGCTTCCCACTGTGAGCATAACCAACATACTACACTATGATAGGTGCATGTGACCAAATCATAAGAAACCTATCACAGACTTACAAACTGATACCCCCCCAGTGGTTCAGCAGTAAGTCTTTAAGGTTTATCTACTAAAAAGCCAGGTTTTGATACCCACGATGGGCACAGCACATTGTGTAGCTTTGTGTTTAACAACAAACAAACAAACAAGTACAAATTGGTTTTTAAATTCAATTAGGAAACAATGAAAGGATAATATTTAACGTTAAATTTTGTTTGAAAAAAAAACATTAATTAAAAAAGATGGTTTGGTGGTAGAGTATTAGCTGTGACAGCCAGAAGTCCAGGGTTCAAGTCCTGGTTCCAGAATTCCTTTTCACTTATCGAACTTTTCACATAAAACGTAATGTTATATATTGGACTGTTAGTTAGTAGATAGATATATAAACATTTAACTTCCTTATTTGTTTCATTGTTGTTGTTTTTAATGGCATTTATCTAATGTGTTAGTGTATAAAAACAAATGTAAAGTATATTTTCTTTTTCAGAATTTATTTCACTATTTGTGTGAAGAAAAATTTGGAGGAATTGTCAAGCTACCAGATGCTAAAGGGGTAAATATGAAAACCAGTTGTAGAACATGTATAGGACAGAAATGTTCTTATTTAGTTTGATTTGCCATATTTTCAAGCTACCAAATATGGCAAATCAAACTAAATAAGAACATTGGCCTATACATGTTCTACAACTGGTCACATCTTACCCCTTTAGCATCTGGTACCTTTGACAATATGGCAAATCAAACTAAATAAGAACATTGGCCTATACATGTTCTACAACTGGTCACATCTTACCCCTTTAGCATTCAAGCTACCAGATGCTAAAGGGGTAAGATGTGACCAGTTGTAAAACATGTATAGGCCAGAAATGTTCCTATTTTGTTTGATTTGCCATATTGTACATCTTTTAACCAGAAGCACAATTCATTAAGTTACAAGCTAACTTTGAGCTTAATTAATTATCTAAACACTGATTAACTTTTTACTCACATACAAGGTACACGACTAAAAGTTTGAAGGATGTTTGAGCCTGTGTTAATTTGTGCATAAGAAGTATTAAGTTTCATGCACCTCTAAGCTAGTTATGAGTTTATTGCTTGTGTGTGTGTTTATACACGTTTTGTGTGGACTTAGTCCATTTAACAAACAACAATAACTTTTGTTCTCAAAAGATATTTAAATCCTTTGATTATCATATTCTTATACAATATTAAGTTGTAACACAGCACATTTGTAACTCATTAATATACTATGTACTGTACTTTTAAAATAACTGGGAATTTGTTGAATATTTGAAGCCTGAATTATCTGTTATTCATATATAAATGAACTTTATAGTCTTTTGGCA